>NW_009209493.1:0-18114 GCF_000690835.1 Fulmarus glacialis
TCTATGATTCTATGATTCTATGAAAAGTTCTTCTTGTCTCCAAAGAAGCAATTTAGGACAGTCAAGTCCTAAGGATCAGTGGCTATAGTTACAGAAGTAACGTTTGTGAGATGTGGATGAGTGTTCAGAACTGGAACTTCAATGAAAGTTTAAAAAATTATTTGGGACTTTGAACTTTTGAAGATAGGAAATTTGTTTCCTAATTTTAATATTGAAAGACATGAGAATATATAATTGATAAATCTGAGTAATTTGTCATGTTCTACCTGACAAAGTGCTGAAGAATGCCACTTACAGCCAAGAGGAACTGAGAGCATTCAGCATGCCTCAAAACTACTGAGCGTGCTCTAGGCTTAATATGAGGGCATTCCTAAAAGAAAAATTCATGTTGAAGGAAACAATGTCATTTACTTGAAAGGGAATGGGATGAAGCTGCATGAATGTATAAAAACAACTAGATGATAATTTGTACCATATAATTTAATTTGTAGAAGATAATTATGTTATAAAGAGAAAGAATAATGAAATACATTTTGCATATACGCTAAGGAAATAAAAGAAAAGTGAAAAACACATCTGAAATAATTTAATTCTTTGTCAGTACAGAATGGGATATAACACCATGAAACAGATTTTTTAAATTGTTTTTTCCACACATGATTACTAACGCAATTGTTTCTGAGCTTGCCAGTCAAGTTACATACTAGAAGAAATGTTCAAGACTGGAATATAAATAGAATTTTAAGGCAGAAGTGCCTCCACAGTTTTAAAAACAGGAATGTAAAAACAATGGTTTGACATTTTGGTGATATTAAATACTTATAATGCCTGGATTATCCCTTATTTAAACCTTTTTAACTATAGCAGTGAAAAATTCAGTTGTGGTGTTGCTGTTTACATCATGTGTTTGGTGGCATTTTGTCCCCATTAAGATGGCAAATTAAACTATTTTCCTATTGTTTACAGTGTGTTTTGCATTTACATGTTCATTGCTATGTAATTTGGGTATCCCACACTGTATGGCAAAGTATTCTGAAGTATCATTTTTCCCTTGTAGAAACTTCTAGTATTAGACATTTTATATAACCTTTTAATTTAAGAAACACTTAAAAACTGGTCCAAGATTAAAATGGTTGTGTTTCTTTGCATTGGGAGTGAATACAATTTTTTTGGACCTACTTAATAGTGATTTTTTTAAAGAAAAGACATATATTCTGTAAAGATAATTTTGCTCTTAAGTCATAGCAACTGTTGCATATTTGTTCCCTCAGAATCAGAAAGAGATGGAAATTCTGTGTCACCTGTGCGTTATATGTATTTCTGAAGGAATTACTAGTAAAAAAAATCTTTGCAATTACATGTTATAATTTTTTTAAAGCCATAAATTTATTACAGTTCTGCAAAATGAAAAAAATGCATTCTAGTATACTTTCTTATTCAAAAGCATCTGGGGCACAATCCCTTATTATGCTTTTATCAGAATTATAAAAAGATTGATCATGAGACAGTTGGCTAATTTTTTTAGAGAATTCACCAAAATATTTGTTGGTTCTCCTGTATGCCATGGAAGTACTTAAGAGTTTGTCCATCCTCCTGCCTGTACTGGTGATCGTGTATTCAAGTTTGCCTCACCTATGCTAAAAGTCTTAAAACATTTTATTTCAAGAAGAATCCCCAAAAATGTCTACTTGCTATGAAGAAGCAGTCTATCCTTTTCACCCATCTCTTTTTCTCAGTGATGTAAGTCCATCAGTGATTAAGCCTGACATCTTCCTTGCCTTGTTTGGGAACCTGTGTTCCTGAGAAACAGGAACTCCTGAAGGAATTCATGCAAGAGATGATGCCTCACTAACTATGTGGCGAATGTCCTCATGCTTTCCTTTAAAATAAAGGGCATCATGACAGTCAAATGAAGAGCAGAATCTATAAAAAGCTCTAGGTATTTGATACAGAATATCCTTGTTAATAAAAGATGGCTAGTAACTTGAATCATCTATTAGATTGTATATTCCAAAACCAGAATCAGAGCTGACTGCCTGCAGCTCTGGGAGTTGCTGCTCTGGTTGAAGTTTCCATGTTAACAGGTTCAATAGCCTGAAACAATTAGTGAACTGGACTGCCCACCCCCTTCTCCTAACATGAGAAAAGCAGGCTGTCCAACAACAGCAGGTAAAAACGTAACTGGATTTCAACACACTTTCTACAGTGTGGGTTCATATCTCTTTCCTGCTTGCTAAATCTTTTCCAACTATAATAACTAAAAAGCTAATTTTTTTTTAATCAGCCTTTATGGGAATAACAAAAGTTCACGATGTTTGGTGGCTGGCAGTGTGGTGCAGAAAGCAATACAGTGTCTCTAATTATTGTAGAATATGAGCCCAGATAGGGTTTTGCTAAATTGTCTCAAGATGTTTTATAGTGAAGGACTTCTGCTACTCTCTCTTACACCTGTTTTCAGAAGCGGCATCTGGACCCTCCAATTTTATACCTATCAGTGAATCACCGCTTGTCAGTCCTGAAGTAAATTACAGGTGATAGTTCCCTTGCTGCACAGGGCTCTCTAATCTTTGCAAGACACTTACGCTTAAGGTCTGTGGTTTTTTTGTTAGGCTGAACTGCAGAAAAACGAGATGCATTTCAAAGGCAGCCATTGAAGTGAATCTAGTTAACTTAAGAGGGTCTAGATAATTTCTAAAAATCAGTATCTGAAGGAGTGCTAGTAATGTACTCAGAATAGAACTGTTCTGCATGTATTTGAAATTATAAGTTAGGTTAATGCATAACTAAAATCCAAATCCAAAGTCAGCTAGACAGATTTCAGAAATAAGCTTAATGAGCTCAGTGAAGGGACAAAAAAATGAAGGTATTATTTTATCTAGTTCTCTTAATATGTACATCTTTGGATTTTACCAAATTAGAATCTCTTAGACCTCCTTTCTGTGAATATCCCAAAACAATCCCAAGTTATAACCCTTGCCTACTCAACGGGTAGGCTTTATACGGTTGGTAGGAAGCTGAAAAGTGTAAGTCCTCATGGTCTCAATATACTTAAACTAAAATTCTTCTAGATACCTATGGAAATAAAAGTTGACCATCACCACCACCGTCTATGGAAGCTCTGTCAGGTGCTGCAGTGGGGCCAGAACAGCTTACTAACTGAAGGTGATGCATCTCATTACTCCACTCTCTAGATTCATTACGTAGAAAGGCTGTAAGTGGCTGTAGGGAAGTATTTCCGTATTTAAGCTATAGTAAACTGATGGTAAGGATTATACCTCACATATTACTGCTTAGTAGACCATTACCTGAATCCAGGCTGTGAACTGAGTACAGAACCTTAGATCTTATTTAAATCAGAAGAGGAAAAAGCTTTAGTAAGCACACTGTAGAAAAATAAACTAAAATTCTCTTTCACTTTGCCTGCCTTCTTCCTTCCTTTCACCTTTCTCTTCCCTAAAAGTAAAGTAAAACAGGGAGTTCTAGCTAAAGAAGTAGACTTCTGTATTGTTGAAGAAAATAAATATGATTCACAAGAACCATATCCAAAATTAAATTGAGGTTGTAAGCTCGCTTTACTCATCCAAAAGAAGAATTTATTAAATTAAGCTGGAACTTTCAAAGACATTGAGCTGGACCGTCAGATTGGAATACCTGGCTGCATTTACATCTGCTTGTTTACAGGAACCTAGTGTGAAAGTTGTAACCCTGGGCAAAACAGAATGGCTTTGTTCATTCAGATCTGTTGCCTCTTTTATGCCAGACTGTTCATGCAATTACCCAATGTGCATACACACAGTGAATCCTCATAAATGTTCAGAAGAGATGCATCTTAGCTGATTCGAGCAGTGACAAATGGATGGTTTAAGGTATCAGCTGCTAAATCACACGCTAATGTTAGGTCAACTGATTTAATTTCAGATTTCTATGCACACCATTATATGAAATAGGACTCTTCCAGTCAGCCTGTAGGACCAATCACATGACATTTAGTTATTCAACATGGGTAAGAAAGTCAGAGTCTGCCCCATGTCTCCTACCTTCTCTGAACTTGCTTAAAGTCAGGTATCTTAGGCTTAGGATGGCAATGTAATAGCTCAAGCATAAAGACTTGATGAGTTTTTAATCACCTTAGTGTCAGAAGTAATTAGGCAGTTTTAAGTTGTCCTATTATCCTCATTTCAAGACTTGCCAATGAAGTCACCTTTTGCTATTTTTTAAATTATATAAATTAGCACCATAGCCCTGTATGTCTATGTAACTTTCAGCGGAACAAAAGAATCTTTAAAAAAACCCCAAAAACTAAAGCTAGGTACTTACAGCAGTCATTAGATACTCATGCACACAATACATTTGTTCACAAGTGACAGTTTAAGTACTTCAGTATGGATTTTCATGGCTAGCTTTAAAATACCTGGATTTAAAGTGTTTAATATGCTGTTAATTCATCAACAATATGACATGGGAAAGCATTAGTGAGTGTTCCAAGATTAAGTTATCAAAATTTAAAAAGTTTCTGAATTAAAATCACCCATGAAACAAGCTGCAAATTCTGGGCAGGGGGCTGGGAAGGTTTTCAGCTGAATTCCAACTACACCATAGAGACTACCGACAGGAGACGCCTGCTCTTTATTTCTTACAACTCGATCAAACATGAATGGCTTAGTAATAAGCCAGCAAAAAAGCATTTCCTAGAACTTCTGCTTTCCTAAATACACAAAGGATCTGCTACAGATTATGGAGGTTTTAGAGTTTGCCTTAAAAGTAGGTACAATAAAGGAAAGTGTTCAACAAATCTTAGTGCTTGCTGATGCTATGCCTATTTGCAACTACCAAACAAATCTGATTGCAGTAAGTTGGCTGTACATTGCAGAGGATTCATCACAAAGGCAAAAAGGCTGCAGTTTCACTGCCTTTCCGCCTCCAACACCCTGGAGATCCTGAAGGTCGTGGGAGCTCCAGCTACAGAGAAGAACCCAGCTGCACAGCTTGTAGGAAGGAAATGCTGAATCAGTGCATCCTCAGCTGCCCTGGTCACCTCCCCTTTCCACCAAGTTCTGCTCATTTCTCAGCTGCCTTTCCTCTTCAGGTGACTTTTTGCCACCAGGATCTCTGCCGATTTTATTGTCAGCTGGCAAAAACTCACGCCAGATCTAGCTCTCAGGATAGCGACTGCAAGAAGAATGTAATCAAATGTAAGAGGGGCATATAAAATAATGAATGATATTGAGAAAGCTAGCTGAGCATTGCTAATAGTTGGTGTTTCCCACAATGTCAGAAGGGGACAGAGAACAGAAGGTAGAACGTTGGCCCTTAAATGAGATAGAGGGAAAGCCTTGGCATGCTGTATCTATCCTGTGGGACTACCTTTTCCATGAAACAGTAATAACATTTACAGTGGTCTACCTCACACATTTTAAAAAAGGGGGAGCAGGGAGAAAGAAAAGCATCACCAAAACAGTTAGGATGATGTTCAACGTACAAATGTTTCGAATAACTGTGCTTCAAAACGTAAAATCCTCATTCACCAGGACCACACTGCCAGCTCGAGGCTGCAGGACTCTGGGTGTCAGTTTTACGCCAGCCTAATAGGCAAAATCTAGCAGTTGGCTTTCGTTCCTCCACTTCCCCACCTGTAAACTAGGAATAGAGACACTGTTTGTAAAGAACTTTGTTCTGATGAAGAGGGCTGATTGCTTTAGGGGCAGGTTACCGGATACGACTGCCTTCTCTTCAGCAATTAACTGTGCTCTTTGGGTTCTGCATCTTCTACTGAGCACAACATACATGTTCATTGCAATAAGGTGCAAAGCAGAAATTCTCTGAGAGCAGCATCTCCAATAGCTATAGGTAAAAGATCAAAATGTACCTCTTGCAATGTTTTGTTAGTTAACAAACATCAAATTTTTTTTGATTTTTTGACTATTTATGTCTCTAACAGGTCTTTATAATCAGGTCTTTACAAGATTATATGACAATGCAATCAAAGCACAAAAAACACTTGTACTTTTTACATCCAATAGGATGTTAGACTGATTCTTCAACATTGTAAAAGGAAAAACAATGAAAATGATTTGGTTTTTTTTTTTTTAATTCACCCACTAACTGGATTATATTACACTTTCTCAGTTTTAAAATGGGAAACTAGGCATTAAGTCTGAGGCAAAACAAAGTATTACTAAAAGCAAATACCTTAATTTTGCGTATTTGACTCAACAGTATTTCAGGCTCACTGTCTTCATAACTGACATTGAATACCATCTGCCTCCATATTCATCCTTCAGATAACTGTTTTCAGCTATTTTCACCACTGCCTCCTAGGTCTTTCTGATCACTTGAAACATGCAAATGCCATCTAGGGGTTTGTCTTATACCTGGCGATGGTGTAAGAACTGGTAGGGAGAAAAACTGTTAAAAAGAAATAAAAAAGAAATTTTACAGAACAAGCTGCAGATGAGACACCCGAACTGTACTGCCAGTGAGCCTGATAGAGCTGTGGACAGAAAAGCAAGTCCAAATTTCCAAATTTCATCTACAACCATAAAGCAAAAGAAATAGTTTTCTTCATATTAGGTGAAGAAAAAAAGGACCACATCCGCTTCAGTCTCACCCTGACTCCTTCTGCCTTTTAACTATTCTTCTACATTGTTCTGCCTTTGCATTAAGGTGAAAGAGAAGATCTATGGCTCTGAAACCAAGAGCATCCCTGTATGCTGGGATTCTGGAGACCACCAGGCATGTGTTCTGGACAATCTGCAGCATGCACATGCCAGGTTATTTTTATTCCTTTGGAGCCAAGAGATGAAACTGAGGCAGAAAGACCTGATCGGCACTGTTTCTAAATGGAGAGTTACAACATTAAGAACTTAAATCAGACCTCCCACATTTTGGCTCTCAGTGTTTGGGCACCTCATTTGGGCATTTATGTCCTATATGACATGGCAAAGGATAGACAGAAAATCTTTGTGCTCACCTTCCTTCATCAGCCTGCTGTTTCACACTGCCTTTCATACTATTGATTTGTCTCTGCAACTACAAACCAGATGCCTGCAGGTTACCCATTGCCACACATAATGCAGAAGCAGTGGCTTTGCTGCTCTCCTCTGCAAAGCCTGGTCCTCCCAGAACAGCTTCCTAATATTTAACGTAAACCTACAGCTCCAAGGAGAATTCCCACTGTGATCAAAGAGAATAAGGCATTCGGGGAAACAGATTGTCTGGAGTTAGGGAGGACAGAATTATGGAAGGGCATAGTAGGAGACCATAGCTACAAGAAAGCATGAGAGAGTTCATGGTGAAGTAGTGAGGGTAGCAGCCTAAGGAGCTAGCGGCCCTAGCTCAGGCTCATACCTGCCTTCCACCTCTCTTTCCCATTTACAGCCTAGGACGAAAGCGTTTCTTTACCTCTAAGCTGCCAGTTGAGCTTCATTGCAAATAATGAGATTTCTCAGGGACTTTTGCTGAGAAATGTTACTTTGGACACCAGCCAAAATCACAATCTGCAAGGTCTTTCAATTAGAAAGAGAAACTCACAGTAACTCCATCCATCTTTCATGTAATCCCATTCCACTTAAAAACTTAAAGTCTGGTTTCTCTAAGCACTGCAGAAGTCACAAGCAGGAAACCATGCCGTTACCCCCAGCTGCAAGCCTCCATTTAGCCAACAGTTGCTCCCCAAATGCTCAGTCTGCCTGTCTTTTCCTCTCATAATTTTTCTTCCAGAACCTGTGCTTCTTTCATCACACCTTGGACTTCCCTGCTGCCTTTTTTCCTCCTACCTCTTTGGCAGGCACATCACACAACGCCCAGGGAAACCCAGTCCACTGTGAACACCTCTGTTCCAAGGAATGGCACACCTCTTTGTCTGAGATGGATGCTTCTACTGTTTCAGCTATCTGCTTTCATGAAGAAGTGCGATCATAGCTATCTGCATTTACCAAGGAGAGCACCGGTACACCCCTCTGGTTTCAATATTGCACAACTCCACTAGGCTTTCTTCAGTGTAAAAGGTACAAGAAATGGAAGGATCAGGGGAAGCCTTTAACACAAACTACACCCTTGCATTAGGTCAAGTCACCATGACAGAGGGGATATGAAAACAAGACTTGGACTTGCATAGCAACGCCGGGCCCTTATGAAATATACTGGGTGTGAATGCCATTAAAACAAATAAGAATACCTCTGAGCCTCAGTATAAATACTTGCTGATTATTTAATGGCCAAACTCCAGTTCCTGTGGCTACGTCCCAGGTTGGCATGTTTTTGGCTTTAATGACATCCCAATGTAAATCCCTGTTTTCAGGTAATGCACATACTGCCAGATCTAAAAAAATCTGGTTGTTCCAAGAGGGAACAACCTAATTCTTTAGGATAAACCTTTAATACAACTAAATTAGTCATATAAAGAAAACTGTAAGGTAAAGTAAGCCAGAAATCATTATGCGCTTTGCAGTCTTAAGCTGTCTAGCAGTAATTTATAAACTAGTTTTTGGTTCTGTAGAAAACTCCCATTGCTATGAATCTACATGTTTCTGTTTCGACATGACTCTGCAAGCATGTAAAAACTTCAGTAAACAACACACACATGATTCTCTTCACAATATTCACTTGAACTTTGGGAAACCGCAGTCTCTACCAAGTTAAATTGTCAGCGAACATGGTTCTCTCATGTGGGAGTTTGTGAGGCTCCAATCAGGATTTTGTGAATTTAAGCCACTTTTTATTATATTGTGTTCTATACATGGTCTGTTACGTTAACCAGCTTTTGTGCTCACAATGCTGACCAAGGGAGTCAGAGAGAACAAATGTATTTGATTCTTGAAATACCATCTTTCCATTTGTAAAACACTGTGTGGCCAGAATGTAAAGAAACACAGATCAAAACTCCCTTAGTCTGTCTGCCTCCTGTTTGTTTTACTGGCAATTTTACTGTAGATATCTCTGTGCATACATATTTTTCATATGCTTCATAAATAGTATTCCTGCAGTCCTGCTGTGGATGTCTATGGCAATACCTACAGAGTGCTTTTTATATTTTTTTTTTCTTTTAATTCAAAACTGTGCTTATTGAATGGCGAAGAATCATTAGGACTTTACTGTCCAATTCCTGTTAACTGTTCCAAACTGAACTGCCTTATATACAATCATAGAAATCTCCTCTCAAACCATTTACATTTTTCAATATTCTAGTTAAATCTGAATTATCAAAAACTTTTCATTCTGGCTCATAGAGATTTAGCAATTACATGACAAAAATTAAGAAGGTCAGGTAGAATCACAATCTTAACATAAATAAAGAAATAACAAGTACAAGGGACACTGGTATGGAAAACCTCCAACAGATCAAAAGAACAGAAAAAAACTGGCTCAAAGTCTGATTTCACCACTGTGAATTAATTCCATGGGATTAGCATAAAACTAAATGAATTGAGAGCAGGATCTGGTTGAGCATGCGGGAACAAATGTGACATTTATTCATTATGACATTGAAGCAAGGTGTCAGTCTCATAATTTGTTACATATGAAGCAAAATACAATGAAAACAAAAGATGCATTTTGCAATACGAATGTTTTCCACCCCCAGGCGTCTACTGGCTAACAGATCCTACCGCATCTGCGGCTATAAGAATCACTAAAGCACTAGCTATCATATGCTATTAAATAAAAAGTCTCTCTCTCTGGATGTTACTGCCTGCTTATTAAGCTGTGGTTTTATCTAAGTTCATCTGTAGGAGGTGCTCCTATTTCTCACCTTCTCCCAGACCTTGCCTGACAAGGGCTTTTTCAGTCACACAGTCAGGCTTTTCCTCCACCCTGCAGATTGTCAGGACTTTGCCAGCTCAGCCTGGAGACTCACCCAGCACATAGCCAGATGCAAAAATTTTGAGACCTTGGTGTAGTTTAAAGTTACACATCCCTGCCACGCAACACTGCAATGACCAGAGCTGAGAAGAGTGGGGGCTCTAGATCAGTTGATTTCCTTGACAAGCAAGATCAGACTGGGTTGGGGATCTGGAGAGTTCAACTGCTCCAACAATATGAATTGCCACAATATTTTTGGAAAAAGCATTTAAGAAACTTTATGTGCCACCTATGTTAGTGAGCTCTCACAGCAATAGCCATTTAAAAAAAAATACACGTTTAAAATTACTTTCTCAATGCTATGGCAAATTATGGTGAGTTGTGCCACTGTTTCTCCCAGCTAAAGGACTGCTTGGCCACTCTCATTAGCAGCACCCAGACAGAGCAGCTTTACACAACAGCAAGGCAGTCACACTGTGCATCAGCCACCCTCCACACCCCTCACTGCTTTCACTCCTGGCCTCCACCACATTCAGAGTCACAGGCAAGTAAGGACAATATTATAAACTACTCACTGAGCTCATTAAAGGATGGCAAAGCAGCAGCTATAACAGGATGCAAACGCTTTCATGTCTCATTTCTAGTTGAAAGCTCGTTCAGGTTGGGAATAAACAAGAGCTGCTCCTGTCTGCTGGATTAATAGTTGGGTTAGACACAGAGTTATGAAAGTCTGATGTGGCAATCTGGATTCTACTTACAGAAAATTTATTTAGAAAGACAAATTTCTTCACTGTCATCACTGCAATATGAATTTCCTATAATAATGCCCTGCTTGCTATTGAATTGAAACAGAGTGATTTAAAGCCTTTGCAGCAAATCTTTCATTATCAATTTTCATGTAATTCCTCCTACTGGGAATTGGAGCACTATTTTGTTTAATTATTTCAGGCATTTTATCTCTCGTAATGTGAACTCCTATACAGAAAGGAGAATTAGAATCATCTCTGCACTTTGTTTTCTGTCATTTAGGACCTCAGAGTTTATTGTGATGTGTGTGTGACTGACTTCTTTAGAAAAAATACACTGATTTTTTCTTAATTAATTTGCTCCCTTCTTTCATTTGTTGAAGAGAAATCTGGCTCTGTAATCTAAATCCTATGAGTTGCTTTTTGCTGATGACAAAAAGTATTTCATCACTAGGTCATTCATCTCCTCCAAATTTGCCTAACCTATCACTTCTGCAAACTAATGCCTAGTGTCAAATACCTACAAATTCTTCTGATTTCAGGAGGAAACTAAACCATGAAGATTAATCTCAGTTTCATTTATAAAATGATATTTTTGCTGCTTTATCCTTGTGAAGACAACCTTGTAAATGTAGATTGACATAAACTACTTACTAGGATTAAACAAGTTAAAGCAAGCAAGTTTCATTTCTGCATTAAAAGGCTGAACGTGGTGGTGTGGTCACGTGCAAGAGCTAGTCTAGCATACAGTCTAGCATACAGAAGCAAACCTTCTTCTTATACATTATATCCCATATTTTTGTATTTATCTTCCCCAAGGTATCAGCAAAAATTTTCAGCAATGACTACACCAAGATCAAGGGTTCTTTAAAAAAGTCATGGGTAGAAGGTATCGGCTTCTTGATAGCTGCTGTTTCTTACATTCTTCTTAGTGAAACTTCAGCTTTAAGTAGTAGGTGACTCACTCTTGCAAATGAACAAAAAATGAACTTTTCCTATGCCTTTTTAAAGTCCTTTAAAGATAATTACAATTTTAGGATGTTAAACAGAAATAATCCCATTCCACACACTTAATGAACAAGGTTTCAGAATCTCCTGCAGAAAAGGTTTGATTCAGGATTCTTAGTCTGGTTCCAGTCTGGTCTTCAGACTGATATTCTCAGAAGGACCACTTGATCATGGGTTTTTTTTTCCCAATACTTTCTGAATCAGTCTTGCTCTTTTTTTTTTTTTTCTTTTGATAAGGTCTATACCACTAACATATTCACTGTCTTGTCCTGCATTTTTTTTTAAAACTGACAGTTTTTCTGTAAGGTCTGTCAATGACCTCAGGACTAAAAGTTACATATGACCTTTGCTGTGGTCAGAAATATCTGACAGAACTTTTAATACCAGAGTGGAAAATGCCACGCAGTGCAAATCTCACTTCTCAAGAGATCGACAGAACTATTCAAAAAACCGCTGATAGCAGTGAATTCGTCTGCTGCAGATGAAACAGACTCAGTTCTGAGCAAGCGTCATGGAAAGATGCAATTATGACTCCTGTCTGTTCACTCCAAATGTACACATTTATGCTACTTGAGCCAGAAAAGCTCACAGTGATAGTTGGTCATTATCTCTGAACTACACCACTGAAGGCAAGAAATATCTGGAGGAGAAGCCTATCAAAATATCCAAATGACAGACAGTTGACAGTGTTAAAAAAACCAACGCAGCCCATCAACTAGAGAGCCCTGAACACTGAGGAATCATCAGGTTGTGCATAGTTTTCATAAGTAACTCTTCATTACACCTTTTCAAGTAACTCCACAGATGTTTTCAGGGCTATAGCTATAGCAGCTCCAGCTAGAAACGTAGTCATGTGGGAAAACTCCCATCAGCATCAATTTTGGACCATGGATGACAATATAAAGACAGACTTAATGTCAACTCAATGGTCAAAGAGACTTAGTCTAATATGAAAAGATCACAAGGCAAAACAAAAAGCAAGGCTAGAAAACCTTGTGATACCCAAAGGGATGGGCAGGGCACTCGGCAGTTTAGGGGATAGAGACTGTGTAACTTAATCCCTTGGAAAGCCATGGCAAACTAGGGGAGATACATCTTTCGAGTAGATTCATGCCTGCTTGTGAGGGGCTGGTTTTCTGAATTCAAATGCAGCTGAACAGACTTTGTAGCCTGACAAGTCTACAGGAGAACTAATTCCTGCGCTGTGCCTGCTGTAGGTGAGAACTCCTCTTTATCATCAATGTCACCCAAACCCAGAGGTTTTAAATAGATATGGTTTCAATCAACATCTACCACATACAATCCATTTGCTTTTTGGTTAGCTACAGCATGAATGCAAATGGGGCAAAAATTCTTGGGAAGGGACCGAGCGGAGTGGAACATGATCGTTTTATAGAGTAATTGGCTCCCCCTGGGAATTTCTTGCACTTTCCTGAATTCTACAGTATTTTTACAAGTGCAGGATGGCAATCGTGCAGACCCTTAAAGATCAATGGAACTAAATCAGGCAACTCACCAAGGGGCTCATGCTTATGAGGTAAGAGTTTTTGGGACTGAGCTCCAAATTTCTAAGAGCAAATACATCAGGACTTTATAAGATCAAAAAGGCTTCTAAGAGTAATAATCCGCAAAGCCTATTAAGCTATTAAGGTAACCAAATAAAGCATCTGCATTTTGATCTATCTCCAATCTAAATGCTCAGCTTGAAGTTTTCTTAGTGATATAAAGAAGGCTGAAGAAATCATTCTCCATAAGACAATGTTCTGTTTCAGCTTCTGTTAGAAAAGAATATAAATGCCAGAAACTTCTTCCACTTTTACAACATCTTACATCAGTGTTATGCTTTCAATATTTCAAAATGTCTTCTCTGTTAAAAGGATTTTTCATTCCTTAAGACAAGGGATAAAATACCCTGGCTCCTCTAGCCTATTTATACTTTTACATGTTTGCACTGTTTTACCTGCTGCAAAATCCGTCAGCCACACTACTCCTGTGGCCATCTCTGCTCCACTTACTACTTGTTACTACTGCTCCACGCTATTGGCTGGATGTTCTCCACAAGCATTTGTTTCTTTTTCATTCTTTTCACTTTCATTCAGAATCTGCTTGAAGACAGATTTCTGTGCTGACTGTAACAGGCAAGTTCATGACCTAACAAAACTAAATTAAATGGAACTGTTTAGCTAATGTTTTTTGGAGGTTGGCATTTTGCATCCTAACTATTTTGTTTTTAACTCAGTGAAGTGGTAAGGTCCTTAGACTTTATATGCTTTTGGTACATCAAGTAGAGCCAAACACACAGCTATAGCCAGCTTCCAATATATTTCTTAAAATTTTTTATTGAGTGTCATGAGCTAACATCACAAGCAATAATCCTAGCTTTACTGCCATAAGCCAATAGGTGCACATTTGCTACCCTCAGCAGCAGTCTCTTTAATTTATGTTGTAAAACAAGCTTTCATCCTTCAGAATGAAACTGGTTTAGAGTCTTGGTTTTGTAATTGTGAAATTGTATTCTCAGATGCGAAATTTCATGTATTGTGAAATAATCATAATCAAATGACAGGAAAAATGGAAATGCATTCATCACACTCTGCAACAGCATTCACCAATTCATCCAATGTTAGTTGCAGAAATGTGTTTGGTATTTCTCATCTCCAAAACTTTACTATTTCAGAGTCACAGAAATGCCATTCTTTTGTCTTTCTAGTATATGTGGTTAAATTGAAGCCATTCAATAAGATAATGTACTGTTTCTCAGTTAATTGCAAAGTGTCCATTTTGGCAAACTATTTCTTTACACTTTCTTTAATTTTAACTTTCCTTCCTTCTTCAGCCCTGGAAAAGTTTTACTTCCAAGACTATGTGCAATTATAATCCAAAAATAAAGACTAGAAAGGCCTTACAGATAAGCCAACCAAACAATACTGATTGTGATAGGAAATAAAAAGATGAGTCTGTTTCCATGGTAAAATGTAACTACTGTATTAGACATGGGCACTGCAGCAATAAAGAGAACCTGCAGCGAAGACGTCTTCTGCCTGAGTCCAACAACAGGCCAGAGTTGATCTTCTTAAGTAACGCTGATTTTATTATTTTTCCCGTTTACTTTTTTCATGCCAGGTGATATTTTAATTACTACACACCGTGTGTCCTGGTTTTGGCTGGGATAGAGTTAATTTTCTTCCTAGTAGCTGGTATAGTGCTGTGTTTTGGATTTAGTATGAGAATAATGTTGATAACACACTGATGTTTTAGTTGTTGCTAAGTAGTGTTTCCACTAGTCAAGGACTTTTCAGCTTCCCATGCTCTGCCAGGTGCAAAAGAAGCTGGGAGGGAGCATAGCCAGGAGAGCTGACCCAAACTGACCAAAGGGGTATTCCATACCATATGACGTCATGCTCAGCATATAAAGCTGGGGGAAGAAGAAGGAAGGGGGGACGTTTGGAGTGATGGCGTTTGTCTTCCCAAGTCACCATTACGTGTGATGAAGCCCTGCTTTCCTGGGGATGGCTGAACACCTGCCCGCCCATGGGAAGTAGTGAACGAATTCCTTGTTTTGCTTTGCTTGCGTGCGCGGCTTTTGCTTTACCTATTAACCGTCTTTATCTCAACCCATGTGTTTTCTCCCCCATCCCACTGGGGCGGAGTGAGCGAGCGGCTCTGTGGGGCTTAGTTGCCGGCTGGGGTTAAACCACGACACCATGTCAAATGAAGACACGTGTGAGAAAATCTTGGATGACAAAAACTGGTGGTTCAGAAAGTTTTTTGGAGAATGAGTTGAGAGGACACAGAAATATTCCCTTCATCATGTTTATCATTTTTACTCTCACCAAGCAGTGCTCACTATCTGAATGACTAAGCACTATTCAGAATGAGTGGGCATGGTGAGCTTGGATTTCTAGAGAATATATTATAAGCACTTGTTAAGGGTACACTTAGACGACTTTCACATTTTTCCTCCACCATATTCAGATACAGGTACTCCCGGTTTAGTCTTAATGACACAAAATTAATTAAAATATTTTTACAGTGTAAGCAAAAATAAAGTACCCTTATCCCAACACCAAGCCTTTGCTTTGTTCAATCAGATGGCTTGCAGGAGGAATGATTATAACATTGAAATTTCAGTCATTTCATTTATTCTAAGCCTCACGTAAATAACTGTAATGATTGTGTATTTATGTTACAAAGAATTTTTTGAAAAGTGGACTGAAAACCACTAGGCCTGCTCCTGAAACGTTAAAAACAAACTTCTACTGATTTTAATGCCTGTAGTTCTCTCTGTCCATCAAAGAAAATCACTTTATTTACCACTGAAATATCTCTCGCTGAAAGGCAGCTACAGGTCACTGTAAAAGGACACAATAATTTGAGACAGGGAGAGGCCAAGAAACTGCTTGGGAAAATTAGGTGATAGGGGCTACTTGGCCTAGATTAAATATTTATTGAACAGCATAATATTTTTCTTCATTTTTATTTACATTGCCACACACTGTTGTAGTACGTTGCCACATGCCTGCTATGTTCCACCCGCATTTTGCACATCTGTCAAGTGGCTCGTGAAGTACTCTACATGTATTTTATAGTATTCCTCATCCAGAATCTTTTTCTGTATAACATGTAACAGCAGCTGCTCCTTCCAATGTTTTATTATTAAAAGATTTTTTATATAAATCCCAGAAGGACTAGACCAAATCTCAACAGAGGCCCAACGCTTCTGCGCTGTGATTAGAGAGGTTTCTTTCATTGCTGGATACTGCTTCTCACAGTATCCCTGGTACAGTAACACACGACTAAAGGCAGGAGACCCATCATTCCTGGGGGACTTCTCATTGTTGTCTCCTGTCCTACATTTTAATACAATGAATGCTTATACAAATCAGCAGATTAGACTAACATATCAGAAATTTCGCTGAGGCACTTGTACTGCAGTTGACTGCAGTAAACCACTGAAGTGAGAACAAAGGATTACCCTGGAACTGGGGCAACCACTGACCTGCTGCTTCTCCCACATAGATGATAAGCGCTGAAGGGGAATAGCAGGGTTAGTGGGGAAGACTGCAAGCTGTCCCTGCAGTCCCTTAAGGATCCACAGAAACACTGATGAAATTTCACCTCCATCTGTATCGGGAATTTGCCGTGTCTAACAAGTTAGATAAGTAAGTTCTAAGTAATTTTGCATAAATATCTTTGCTTCAAATGGAGTAAAATTAGTAGCAGACATAAATCGCATTTAAATGTAAGATCATTAGGCTATCCAAATCACTCTTACCAGAGGTGCTTTACAGTCAGCTTAGATCAGCTGCACTGTCCTCTATGCAAATGGAAAGGATAAGCAGGATCTGGCATTTGATCAGACAAATGTATGACATCTCATTCCTCCCTGTGAGGTGTTGGGACATAGCTGGCACATAACTTTCCCTGGCAGGAGAGAGGGAACAAGACCTTGCTTGCATTTCTTCGATAAGAACAAGCACTTCATTCATCCCTGGACACTTCCTGCTTGCACTAATGTAGCTGTTCGGGTACTCCAGCGTTTTTTCTCTTAAAAGCCTCAGAACTCTTTCACATACTTTTTTAAGAGGAAAAGCTATTCCCACACTAAGTGTGAGCATATCCATTTCTTACAGCCTTTCGGATCTAGATTTCTGCTCTGCTGGAAGATAAGGGAGCCTAATCCTAGCTCCAAAATAAGAAAGGTCTCTTCCCCTCAATACATCCACATTTTTGTTTAAACAATGTTAATTCCCAAGTTTACTCAGATGTCAGAAAACTGGGCATCAGAGGAACTCCCTTCACCTCAATAAAACAGCTCCAGATTTCCCATGTGATAGTTAACAGAATTTGGCTCAGTACACTGTATCTTATTAACATTTTCTTTAAAGAGGGGTTACTTACCTACTAAGCTACATATTTTGGTCAGAGCTGTTTCTGAGTGAAGGCTGAGTCCTGAATTTATCACCTAGGGTAGTGCCCAGACAAAACCCTAAGGAGGCTGCAAGGCACACAGCAAGTAGCACTTCATACCAGTGCTTTATACCAGGATACAAATACCTCTAGAGGATCTGACACAATCTTTCAGCATTTGCTCTGTTTTGGACACATAAGTGGTCTCAGTTATGCACTATAAGGAAGAGCTGGAAAGAAATGACACCTAACAAAGAAGGTGTCAACTTCTTGAGCTAGATTTAGGTCCAGTTTTCCTGTTTCCAGACAGAAAATGGAATTGCATTCTTTATACTGCTGATGAATTCTTGGTTTAAATGCTGGTACAGACCCATGTGCACCAACTAGTGCTGCTAAAAAAAATATCCGATCACTTCTCAACCTCAGTGACCAAAGGCAGGGAAGGAACTTCTCCTACAAGGGCAGGAAATGGTCCTACAAGCTACTGAAAGCTCCCATGTTTCAGTTTGGAGGTGGCTAAGCAGACACCTATGTAGAATTTCTATGAGAGCTTATTTAATTCTTTAAAATACAAAAGGAAAAATATTATTGATCCAGTGACGAGCATTACCATCTGTAGCAATGTTTGTACTCCTGTAAGGCTGACGCTCTT
>NW_009209493.1:18128-29552 GCF_000690835.1 Fulmarus glacialis
GTTTAAAAATGTTTTCAAGCCACTGGTTCTAGTCCTGCTAGAATAATGGTGACCTAAAGTAGGAGGAACTCGGCTTAACTAAGAACTTTATTGTTTATTAAGACAGGTAAGACTTGGATGATCTTGGCAGTCCCAGCAGAGGTGGAGGAGGAAAGAGTACAGAGATGATTACAAGCACTTCTTGTGATATATCTAGCAAAAGATGGTAAAACATTAGGATTGAGGTAATACTGGTAATGTGAGTTGAAGCTAAGAACAAATCCACCTATAACTGGCATATTCCCTTCCCCCTGTGCAGGTTCTGCAGCCATGCAGAATGCTTGCTTTTCTCCACATGCTGAAAACTGCGGGGTCTATTCTGAAATTGAAAATCTGATTAAGTGTATCTTTGATCCCAGTAAAATGTGTGGTTAAGAACCTTTGTGAAGTAGGTCCTCAGTAAATACTGCGGCTTTTTGATTAGCCACAGAAAATATGAAAAGAGCGAGAACAACCTCCGTGCTTGATCCATGTTGATCTCCCTTCTAGAAAGGGCTGCACCACCACTGTACATTTAGGACAAATAGCAGAATTTTAAATTCCTAACAAATAAGTCCTACTTACTCACTCAAAAGATTAAGAAGTATTCTTGCTTCCCCCTTTGATGTACTGTATTGCTGTTTGTTCCCCATCTGCAAAATTAAGATAATAATATGGACTTTTTGTGAAATGCTTTGCCAGTCACACATGGAAGTCAATGAATGAGCTAAATACTTGGTTCCATCATCCAGTACCTTCACTGTTCCCTTGTCAGTTGATACCTCTATTTTCATCTGCTTCTAGTTAAACCCCATGCATCTTGGGCAATGTTTTTGGTCGGTGATGAAAACAAACATTTGAAGAGCTGCTCTTTCTGGCTGATGCTCAGAATGCTTTTTATTGTTGAAATGCACATACAAATTCAAACAAGAGGTTCAAAGTACATCTTACTCTAACCCTAAATCCTACAGAACTTAAGAAATCCTTACTAAAATCCTACATACATAAGAAATGCTTTTACTTTTGATTTTATGAAATTTTCAAAACAAAACATCCTTTCAACACTGTACTGAAACTCTGCCTAGCAATAAGCATGTACCAACATGTTGACCTGTTATAAGCAGGGACCAAATCAATCTAAGTAGAATCATCACCAGAGTGGTGAAATAAATGTGTAAAACCTTCCTTTCATATTTTCTAGGGTTCTGCTGTTACGGCCAATAAACTTTCCAGTTAATTCTCTAGGAGGCAGGAATCTAGGCAGAGCAAAAGGGAAGCCTACTGATGAGCTGGATCAGGTCCACCTGAAAACTCTTCTCTGCTGTACTTTGTTCCACTAATCGAGATGGGTGCTTGTGTCAGCAAGGCTCTGCCAGTCACCCAAGCCAGGCATTTTATGCTGTTTACATGAGAGCCCTTAGCTCCTACACTTTCTTATTCCGTCATTGGCCAGAACACTTGTTATTTGGATAATGGCAAAACCTATCAAGAAATGAACAAGCCCTGCCAGTCAAAATGAAGGCACAAACTTGTCTTCTCTGGAATCAACGGTAAAATTTCTACTGATTGCCACAGGGACACACCCCTGAAGTTGATACTGCTCTGTACCCTTTTGAGAATCCTGCAGAAGAGCAGGATCCTGTCCTTTGGGCATGCACTTGCTTCTGAAGTCTTGGAATGAAACAAGAATAAATTCCGAATTAAATCTTGCTGACAAACTACAAGAAGGAGTTCTGACATTCAACAGCCTAAGAGGGCCAACGTAGCATTTTTGAAGTTTTGTAAATCTCAGATTTAGTAGAAGTTACATATCAATTCCTTTAGAAGTCTTGGTCTTTGTTGCTTATGCAGTTAATGATAATCAGGGAAATGAAGCCACGGTAAATATCCCAGTTTAACTCAGCTACCACAGTTTTCACTGTGGCGATCATTGAAACTGTGTGACATCATCAGAGTTCTAAAAATGCACTGCTTTACGGTACCCTTAGTCATTACAATAATAGCATTATCAACACACAAGGAGTTCTTGTACAGACCTATCTTTTCACAGAGGTTGCAGGCATTATGAGATACGAGGGAGTGATGTTGACATTGCATTAACCTTGACATGGATAGCTCATATTTTCTTTGTTGTTGTACACATGAGGCCAGACTGTTAAAATAGCAGGTTCTGTCAATCTCAGTTCAAGATCTGGTCTGTTCTTACTTTAGTTAAATCCTTCTCCTAGATCAGATGTTACTGTACCAGCATTTTTTATGTTTACTATTCAATGACTAAAATGCATGTGCATTGTCACAGCTGTTTCTTGCTCTGCAAAAAATGGCTATACTTACAGGTGCATGCATAGTGCATCTTCCAATTGTTTGAGTGGTTCTTGGCATTATTTACTGATTTCAAGCCAAGGAGGCTCAAAATACGGTGAAAGGGAAAATGAAGCCTTAATACACACTCCATGAGTTTTATTTTTTCTATCAAACCTACAGAGAAAGATTTGTTCAAAAGGGTCATTTTCTTGTAATTTTTATACAGCCTTCCCATCCACTGTTTTTCTCCTTGATTCCAGTCACACTTGGTGGAATTTTAATTGATGCAATGTCTCCCATTGCATCAATTGCAATGGAATGGAGGGTTGTTTATTTTTGTTTTGGTTTGTTTTGTTTGAGTATGTATTTTCTGCATTCTCCAGAAATAGTGTAAGGCAGGCTGGTTTTCAGCTTTTTTCACCTGTCTCTTACCATCTTGTGATTTGTTGGAGTTCATGAAGAACATTGAAGCTTAAATACTGTGTTTGGCAATATCAGCCATTTGACTGAAGAGTTCTTTGTACTAACGAGGCACTGGAAATCAGTCCACGTCCTTCTCTGCGTGTGTCACAATATAGCTCTTACTGTGCAGATAAGGCAGCCAGGCTGACAACACTGACTGCAGTCTGTTCTTGTTTGATGAAAACAGTGCAGATGTTCCCCATCAGACATTAAAAGGTCAAAGAAAGCAACTGAATGTTGCCTTAAAAGAGATATACTCAGGCATTAGTATTTTTCACTTGAATTGTTTTGTGACTTAAAGAAAAAGGGAGTGAATGAGTTAACAGGTGAGTTCAGCTTTTTTTTACCATTTGTAAAGCTTTCAAAGCATTTCATAGGACCTAATTTACAACCTTACAAAAAGTACATGTTGGTTAAGAAACACACATCAGCAAGAACAGCCTATGAGAAGACAATGAAGAAAAATCTACTATTCTGTGCATGCCATCTGCCCTTAGACACTTACTGGGGCAGAAAGCTGCAAATCAAGGTATATCTCACTTCCTAAGCATTTTTACTCCCTTCAGTACTGATGAAGCCAAACATGATGGCTAGTCGAATCTGTGAACTCAGTATTTTTGCTTTATTAAAACATTGTTCAAATTTAACAAAGTGATAATGAAAATCTTTAGCATGATTTCTAATGAGTTTTTGGTCCGTGAATGAACTTCATTGCTTTTACCAGCTTGCTGTTAAAACAAGGATATCCATCTGTTTTCAGAAGTCACCTATCATAAGTGAACAGCGAAAATCACTGAAATTACATGCTAAGTAAGTAATGGTTTGCATATTTTGGATAGGTCTCTACAATTATGTCCATATACAGAAACGTGTTTTATAAAGACATTCCATTAGCTCCATTATGTGGAACTGGTCAAAACCTAGAGAATCACAGTTCAGTAAGTAATAACATAACTGTTCCATAGTTTCTTCTATCAGTAAGGAGCTTATCAGTAAGAAATGATGGAAAAGAAGGAAGGTCATATTCTATCACAGGATAATGATGAGCCATGTACATGTTTTCACTGAAAAGCTAAATGCTAGGATGTGTCAAGAAAAGCATTTCCAAGAGAGATTGGCAGCCCTCCAAAAAGGCACTGACAAAGTCGCAACTGCAAGATGATGAACAGTCGTATGCCAAGAGGAAATATGGGTTCTGACTAGGGCAGGTGCTGGGAAGGACACACAGGTGAACAGGAGACAAGAGAAGACCTCAGAGTTGATTCCTCTGTATAGGAAAAATCGCAGAGTGGCGGGACACAGGCATTTTAAAAATTTATCAGTGAAACGAGGACAGAACAAAAGGATATAAACTGGCCACGGAAACAATTAGTCTAGAAACGGGAAGGGTTTCCATATGTGGGAATGGCGAAATTCTCAGCACCAGCACTTTTATCTGCCTTTTTCTTGGGGCTTTGACAAGTTTATACGAACGATAGCATAACATAATTGCCCCTGATTGCAAGCAACAAGTCCATCCCAGTGCTATGTTGTCAGGTTTTGCAATGAGTACTTGCAGCATATCCTGATGAAAATCTAGGAGGAGGTTCTAATTTTATTAGTTTTTATCAAAAGAGCATTTCATCCATTTGGTGATTATGTGCAAGTAACCAAATTGTCCTTCATTATAAAATGGAAACTGCTGATATTCATAGTAGCAAATTCAACACACACACATACACTCCCCACCCCCGAAAATACTCCACTTTAGAATGAAGCAGAATTTGGTTTTTATTTATTTAGGCATTTTATTTTAATAAGCAAAACCTCCTATTTTTTCTGAATTGCCTTCTAGCCAACATGATTCACTGGTGATTCATCAATACTTCAACAGTTGTTGACATACTACTGCAGAGTCGTGGTAGGATGGGACCTCATCGTCTCTGTTCCCCACTTAAAACGTGGAAGTGGGGAAGAGAAGGTTGACAAACTGGGGTAAATGGTTTCCCAGGAAGGAACTCTGGGCAGAAAGGATACTTTGGAAAGCTTTATAGTCATCTACAAAAATAAATCTCAGCTACAGAAAGTAAGCATATTTTTGCACCTCAGTGATGTGTATGTGTCACTTTGAGAAATCTGCTTATTTTCAGGATGGAAGTGCAAGAAGGTTCATATAATTGCTTTCTCTGTGTACACTAAATGAAAATTTTGAAACAACACCTCTGCCCTGAAGCAGGTTTTGACTATAGTTAAAACTACTATAAGTGAACTAGAACTGCACGTGAAGTGACAATCAGAGTTAATTCAAGCTTATATGCTATTTCACGGCTCTATAAAATTCTTGTTCATTCTACTAGTACCTAGATGGGACATATTGTGCTTAAGCCATGGAAGATAGCAACTAAATTCAAGGACTCATCAGGGGACTATATTTATATCACTGCTTTTTAAATCCTCCCATCCTAGCAATTGTAAAAGGACATCTTTACTGTGATATAATAGCACTTAAAATTAAGGGCAGTATATATGTTGCTAGATGCAACAGCATTAATTCCCTTGGAAATCGTGTAGTTGACTAAGTCTAGTATGTAAAGTAATAGTATATTTAATTTATCAGAACCTATGTCCATTAAAATACTTAGCCATATCAATAAAATATTACAAAATCACATGAAAAATTAAAAGAGAAATCTGATTTACTTTAAAAATTATACTTTGACAACATAGTGCTGAATTATTATTATAATAAACTCACTTAGCACACTTTGTGAAATAATCCCACATAGCAGACCTAAAAACTATATGACAGGAAGTCCAAATAAATATTACTCTAATGCTTCCATTTAAAGCCAGACTATTTAATTTGGTTTTTATAAAGGAATTTAGGTCCTGTAATACTTAATAAGAATGCAGCTATTAATTTGGATGCAAAATGACCATAGTGATATGATATGAAATAATGACCTTCAAGTGCAAATAAAAGTTAAAACATTTTACTAAAACAACATGAGAAGACACCACCTTGAATACCCATATTTGCACATGAGAATATTTAGGTACCCCTTATAAGAGTTGGAAGTCTGACATAGCAACCCCTTACGCCTCCCTTGGCCTAACACACATGCACGTGCACACACGCACATGCACACACTACTGTCCATGGTTTTGAAAAGAGATAGCAAAGCCAAAAAAAACCAACCCATAAAAACCCATTTAGTTCTAATGAGTTAATTTTATCTAATTTTATGAAATATCCTTCTAAACAGTAATGCTGAAGTATGCAGGGACATCCTTATGCTTAACTAAACATAAGGAGCTTAGATTTAAGTCAGAGTGACACTGAGAAAATGTACCTTAAAACAGTACTAAAAGATAGAGATGTCATCATTTCTGTAATTCCCCCTTTATTAAACCCAGCCTGGATTTCCTATTTCAAAGCTAGCATTCAACACACCATTCTGAGTCATACCACTGGGGTCTGGCAAGCATCAAGCTGTTGAAACCAGATGACGTTTTAAACTTCAAACATAGGTCACGTTCCTTAAGGAGTCTGGGTGGCTAAAGACACCTTAAACTCATTGTACCTTGGCATTTTGCCTTGTGTAGCAAGTATCTAAAACTCCTCCACAGCCATTTATGCGGTCTAATCCAAGGGTGCTCATGATTTGAAATGTAGACAGGCCAGGAAACTGACTTAGAAACCTGCCTATCTCCCAAAAATCCCTCATTCAATTTCCCCTCAAACTTCTGATAAGGCAGAAGTTTAAACCTGTGGAAGTGGCATCTAAGAAAGTTCAAGCAGACGTAGCTTTGGGAAGAACTGCACATGTGACATTAAATTGCAGAAGAGAATATTCCTTCCTCCATTGGCCAAATGTTCTTCTCTCCTGTTTTCCCCAGTCCACTTCTTCAGAGGCTGTTCTCTTAGGTCTTATCTCTCAGACAAAAAAACTTAAGGGTGAAGTTTTATCAGGAAAAACTTTAACTAAGACAAAAATTTTCCCTTTTTTCCCTCTACCCCGCCCGCAGCCCTACAGATGGGAGCAAAAGTTCAACCCCTGCAGCTCAGAGATTAGGTGTTGCAAGGCTTCACTGTGTGGCAGTATCTGCTCCTTTTCTTCCAATTTTTGTAGTTTGTTTTTTGAAAAAGGAGGTTACTTGCTAGCGAAAAAGCTTTTTGATGATGGAATCTATTCATTTGCTCATAGCATTCCCATGCAGCTATTTCAATGTATAATTCATTTCTTTTTAATCTTTGACGGAAAATTACTTTAAGCAAGAATAGCAGCTAAAACTCTGCTTAAAATTTACATATGTAGTCTTGGGAAAACAGCATAGCCAATTTACTTCTTTCAGTACTTCTGCCTTTAAATTCTTTTGCCAGCAATAGCATTGCAATGTGATAATGTGACATGGTGGTGTGATAACTTAAGTAAATTTTTGGCTAAGCCAGAGACATGGACTTCAAGAAAACTGTGACCTTCACTTTCATCTTTCAAAATGCCAAAAAAACATGTATCAAAGCTATTATAGAGATGGAAAAAAAGCCAGAATAGCTTGTAGCAGTGAATAGTCCTGTCTGTAGAGCAAGGGGAAGGAAGAGAATTAAATCCCCAAGGCAGAAATCATGGCCCATGAACATTTCTTTATGAAAATAATGGTTTAGAATGTCTATTATTCTTTTTCAAGGACTGGAGAAAGAGATCCTGGTTTCATATTTCATGACTTTTACAAGAGGCGTCAGGTACAACTACGAAAGCCGTTGTGCAATGGCTTTCTGATCATGCCTGCTCTGCTCCCTTCCTCTAGGACCTTCCATGGGATCAGGCAAAGAGACATTTTGCTGACTCAATCCCATCTGAAGCAATCTCCTGATATTGCTATTCCACAGAAACCACTAGAATGTTGCATCACTGATACAAATTGTTCATTAGTGTTATTCCACAAAAGTGATATAATATGCACTAATGAAAACGGTTGCATATTGATGAATCTGAATGTAAGAAAGCATGAACTGAGTTAAAATATGATCATTTCCAAGCACTACCTGCCACTCTACAGACGTGGCTTATCACATAGGAAAATCATTTCCACTCCTGTGGTCATAACATGAATGGCATCGATATTTTGCTGCAAAGCCTAAAGCTTCAAGTAATCCTCAGCATGAATGCTTGGGTGCTAAAAAGATATGCAAGTGAGCAGAAAAGGGAGAGATCCCTTCATGTGGACAGTCAAAGATTATTTCAGTTGTTGGCAAAAATGGCATTTCATATTTCTAGAAGAAAAAGTGAACCAGTGCATCAGCAGAGCTGTTAACAGGGAGCTCTGCAGTGAATGGCAGCTCACTATGTCCACCCATCCCCTTGTGCCACGGAGAGCACTGGCACAAGGGGCTACACATTGCTAGGCGATCCTGTCCCTATGGGATGGTACCACTTTGTTTGCCAGGTAGACCTCAGCAGCTGCAGAGAATTATTTGTTTGATAGTACTAATACGTAAGTTAAAAGCACACAGTCAGAGGAATAAAGCACTTCAAAATGTACTTTGCTCACTTCACAATTGCAGCAGAATGTTAATTATTTATGATAACATCTCAGAATGCACTAACTGTATGCCACAATCATTGTAAAAACTAATGACTTAGGAATCCTGGCTACACAAACCTGCGGTTAAGTCTTTCCTGAGAAGAGGGGAGACACTGCCAATTTTTGTGTGGATTAGCAATACGTGGATTATTGTGGGCTGCTGTATTGTCATTTTTAAGTCATATTATCAATTTTAATTCTTTTTAAACTAATCCCTTTGGTAAACAGGTCCTAAAGAACACTTAATTTTAAAAAATCATAAATTCATCTTCAAAAATTAAATAGCTTACACAATTTGAGCAGCTAACTCAGTTAGAATCAGTTTTCCATAACAATATTAGAATAGTTAATTAAGAATGTTGTTTATAAAAGAAGTCAAACCCTAATCCGCTGTATTGTTGCAGCCTATTGTCTAATATAATAGATTGTAATCTTATTAATAGAAGAATATTTTATGGCAAGTATTTCAATAGCAGGACCAAATTCATTACTTGCATAAATCTACTGCAGACAATGAATATAAATTGGAAAATCACATGAAGCATTCTCTGTCTTATTATGGCAAAATGATTTTACCTTGAATAAATCATTTTACTTAACACGTACAATATTCTGTAGATAAAAAGTGAGTATGCATACAGTAACATTAGATAACTGAAAAGTTTTCACTTGCAATTTTGAATTCATAAATTACAAGTGACAACTTAAACACCAAGGAAATAAAATAAACATCATAAAATTTTATAAATTATAGCAATAGAATCGATACAAGCATAGCTTATTTCCCATCTTACAAAGAATTCTGTTTATACTTTGAATGTACAGAAATTACTCATAAATATGTATACTGATAATTTTTTTAAAATTTGTAAAATCCTCAGTTAAAAACATAGCCCACAAGTGAGCCAAGAACTTCTGGAGTTAAACACGTCATCCTATTCTTTTCTTGGAATAGGAGAATTAATTTAAACTACCCTGCACAGAACTAATTTGCCAGCAGCTTTGTAGCAGAAAATGCCATTGTCAGCTATGTGAGGCCTGATTTAACCATCCTATTTGAAATTAATAAGGAATCAAAAAAATTTTTCGTTTGGCTCTTCCTCTGCAGGCTTATCAGTCACCAAAAGTAATGTCACCCTCAGTAACCTCTGTTTCTACATCTTCCCTTACCATCATGTTCTTGCTTAGCAGGACACTGTTTGCATAGCAAGGGAGCTGTATTCCAATATACGCTGAGCAAAAACATAGCAGAGACTACATAGACCTGGGGACAGCTCCAAGAAAAGTCTTCAGGCCAGTGAACACATTTTAAGTACATGAACCTGGAACCAAATTCCTAAGTGAGGCCCATAGGCTTCCCATTCAGTGCACGAAACACGTGCCTCAAAATGGGGTCCCGCCCAGCCCAGGACCCTGAGCAGAGAACCTCCTGAGACAGACAATAGGACATGGTGAGGCTGGGGACGCAGAGAAGGGGAAGGTTTTGGTGCCTCACCCCAGGTGGCAGGAAGGTGCACCTTTTTGCTTCCGTGCCCCAGCTCATGGCTGGCTCCCGAATGTCAGCAATTGCTCTAAGATAGCTGGGCCTGCCTGCTGAAAGGCCGCTTCTGTCGCTGCTGCCCACATCTCAGTGCCCACACTATGGTGCGGCAAGCCACTTAAGAGCTTACAGGCACCACACAACCACCACCGCCGCCGCTGTTGAGGTCCCCAGGAAAAATATATGTGTAGCCCCTTGACCTTGTGTTCACCTCACTGGTTCTCCCCCTCCTCTCCCTCTCCCTTGCCCAGAAACAGCGCAATACAGGTCCATGAAAATGAAGAATTCAAAATTCACTGAAATACTCTTCACAGAAATGCGTAAGACACCTGGAGCCCTCTCTAGCAGGCAGGGGGGCCCCGCTGCAAGCCCGGACTCACACTGCTTCATGCTTCATCCCTGGATTGGCAAATCAATGGCAGATCTTCCCCTAGAGAAGTAGAAGTACGGCCGCAATGGTTTGAGCCTAGAGTCTGATGGTTAAAATACTCTCCTGGGAACAAAGAGAGACAGCACTGATCTCTCACAGGCCAAACTGAAGTTAGATCTCCAACTTGTTTGTTGTGGACACTGAATTTCAGGGGTGTTATACAGCCATTGGGGCTGGAGGGGGCCTAGGGAGGTCTCTAGGTCAAGCCCATGCTCGAAGCAAGCACAACACTGAATTCAGCCCCAGGTGCTCAGGCTGTGTCCAGTCAGATCTCGAAAACCGCTGAGGTACTTCATTTTGTGAGAAGCTCGGTCCTCTTGTGTGTGTGTTGGCTGATGCATGCAAGTCTTCCATACGGAGATGCCTCAGGCATGTCAGAGGATGGCTGAGTTTCCGCACTGTGTCTAGGCTGATGTATAAGTTAGTTACTCAGCTATAGAGAAGAGTTACATACATGTGCAGATCCACAGTTCAGGAACACTGGTGTTAGGTCCTTCCAAGATTAGCAAACATTTTCAAAATCATCAAAATTCTACACTTACACATCTAATCTCCATTCAATGGGATGCAGCCATTTCTACCTAAATAACTCTCCTAACAACAAACACTATAATTCAGAAATTCCCTCATAGCTAACATCACTTACCTAAGAACGCCCATGTGGTATTACGGTTTTCAGAAAAATCAGGTCACGAATATAAAGGAATCATAGTGCTGTTGTTGGCTTATCTGACGGCAAAAATCAGCACAGTACCCAAATGAGATGACAGATACTGTAATGCAGCAATGTAATAATTAAAAACTTAATTGTTTCTATTGAGAGACTCGGTAGTCACTCAACAGTTGGTTGACTTTGTCAAAGAATCACCCTTGCCAATTAACAGTGCTGCCAAATATAAACTTTCATTTAAAAACCAAGTAACCACTCCTCATGGTGGCAACAATTCCATTGCGAGCTGTCCTGGTTTCGGTAAACCTACACAATGCTGTCCTTGTTCAGACACCAGGAACTGTGGCTGCGAGCTGTGTAACTGAGCTCCACTCAACAAAATGGGGTATAACACAGTTTACATAACAGTTCAGCCGAATGCTAAGTCTGTGTAAG
>NW_009209493.1:29580-50271 GCF_000690835.1 Fulmarus glacialis
CTAAATCAAGTATTTCTGCTTCCTGCTGGATGGCTGGAAGAAATGGTGTTTCTACAGAAAGCCACAGGCATGTCTGTTAAAAGACAGCTTTGCTTTGAATCACCAGGACCCTCTGACATGCTCGGAATTGAACATTCTGTGAAATGTGATTTTCTCTCCCTTCACAGTGCTGAACTGTTTTATTAACCAGCAGGTACCTGATAGATATGTGGATACCTGCTGGTTAATAAAACAATTCAGCTCTGAATTTCTAGCTGTCATGTAGATACTCACTTGAAGTAATTACTAGGCTTTCTAACCTTTTAATATGACGGAGGAAGCATTATCCTTGGTGGCTAGCTTCCTTAAAATTAATTGCCCATTATTCACCATTGTTTCACAAATTTTTGCATAGAATAAGGTGATGTAGGGTCTGAGGTCTGATTAAAACATCTGGGACTGGGCTGTATCCCCAGACTCTAAGCAACAGCATTGCGGAAGAACTACACACCACTCAGTAAAACTTGATCAAAAAAGTACCTTTGACTCAGAAATAGGTTTACTCCATTCCTTCCTTGCTCCAAAGGATGCATACAATATAATGTGTTTGGTTTGTTACCACAGCAGTCTGTAAACTGTTCACATGAGCTCGGAGGTTCCAGCTCCCTTGTCTAACCTTGCTTCTCCAAACACACAGCCTTAGTGACCTCCTTTTCAGAACAGCTTCCGCTCCCACACATTAATTGGCATCCCGGGAAATCTTTTATTTTGTTAATATGTAAACGAAGTCCTGCTTCATGTATCATCTTGTTTACTAGAGAATGTGACTCTGAGGAAATGCATAGGTTTCATGCCCTGGCTGTTTATTCACTCTTGATTTCAGGATTCAAATACCTTCTCCGTGGAAAACTCTTTTCTTGTACCAAGAAAGGAGGATTCCCTATGGTCCTTTAAAATAATGTTGTCTTCACTGTTGTATTTCTCTATCATACGCAAGTCTTAATAGCCTCCTAAAAGAACCTAAAAAGATTAAAGTCTAGGAGGGACTGTAATAGAGTCACAAATGGAAGGGTTTGTAGTATTGCTTTGAATGTCTCTGTTTTCTTATCACCTTTCTGTATACAGGATGAAAGACCACTCTCTGCCTGTGAAGACAGAAAGATTATCTTCTATCCAGAGAACCATCAAATAGCGGGCTGGATTTTTAAGAACCTTCTTCCCAGATATTTTGAGTGCTTCCATGAAAGAAGAAATAAACACGTGACCCAGCAATATTTAGGTCTTGTCCAAGAATGAATTTTCCCCAAACATTTTCGGTCAGGTATCACATAGTCTTAGCTCATCCATTGCCTTTATCTTATAGTGAGACACAAAGACAAAATACCAAAGCATCTTCAGATGCACGCTGCTTTTGGGCAGGCGTCTACAGCAAGAGGCTGGTTTACAGCAAGTTTAAATGAATGACTTCATACTGCCTATCAGCATGAAGCAACCTGCCTTTGGCTGTACACACCACCAGAGTAGGAGGGATTGGTCTTACAAACAGCAAGTATGCCTAGTCGCAAAGTGCTCTCGCTTCACAATCCACATTATGACAGCGCGTGGTAGAAGAGATAAGTTTCTGCCGCTCTTAAGCCCTACTTAGTCCCACCATAATTTATGCAGAGTGCCTAGTTAATTGCGATTCAGTGAGGACTCCTACACAGATAAATCTCCTTGCAAGAAAAATTTAAATCCTACCACATTTGAACTAGACAACTGCTTTAAAATTGCCCCGACTACTGAACGCAAAGGACACTGCAATGCCACAGCAGCTCCTGCAGATAACTGAAACCACTACAGTGCACTGAATATTGGTGCAACAGACATTAGCAAACCACAGCTTTCACTGCCCTCTGCACCACGTCCTAGCAGTGAGAGAGCATGCTGTGATTCCTATGGAAGTTTAAGCGTTGGTGTAGTTTAAGAGGATTTATTGTAAATACTTCTATGTTTAGCACATGGGCATAAAGCTATGAGTAGAAAACCTGAAATAAGTAAACTGTTGTGTGTCTCTATTTCAGTCAAGCCCACAGCAGCCACTGCCTATTTCTGCCTATTCCTAACCAACTATTAAAAACTGTAATTAACCCTTTTGCTTGACAGCTGCCATTCATCCAGTTTGACTCTTTGGTAAACTAGTTCTATTTTTATACTGATTTAGGACATTTTTCTATCATCGATGCATGGTAGATAGAAAATGGCAACGCTACCAGCTTGAGATTTTTCTACTCCCTCTCCCTCCTCTTGATCATTTACAGCGCATTTGGCAGTCACTCATTACAATTCAATTGTTTTAATCCTTTCTACTAGTCCTGATGTGGTGATGTGCTTTCTGCTGGGGAACAAAGGGGGTGGTAATTGAAATCCTTGCAACTCTGTGATTTGGATACTGAAGGTATTCACCAGTTTCTTGCCATAACTGAAATTCAGTCTGATTTAAGGCTTCATGGCAATGCTCTCCTAATACCTGCCATGCATTAGGCAGAAAACCATGTCCTACCTACCATCATGGTTGCTAGCTAAAGGCTCCCAGACAGAGGTCAGTCCCATATAAGTAACCTTGATCACTCTTCTGAGGACTGTTTGTACTGCCGTGTGTAAAGAGTCTTGCTGGGGGGCAGTGAACAAAGCAGACCTCAAAAAGGTGGGTTGCAGCACCCCACTACACCTCACCTCATGTCTCACATCCTGCTCAGCTATTTGTCTCTTTTAAAAAGATCTTCACGTTTCGGGACTGACAGACATGGTCCAGTAATTGCAAGGAAAGCAGCTGATGCTAGTGCTGTTTAATTAATTGATTATTTTGGTTTAGCGACCAAATCTAACAAAAAAAAATTAAACAGAAATGTTTTCCTAGCAAATTTGCTCTGAAATTAGCCCTACAATTGACCAAAACCTCATCCCTTTCAGTGAGTAAAGAATTTTAAAAAACCTTTGTTCAGGTGACTGAGATGCGGTGCATCTGTCTAAATATAGCAGTCTACCTCTGATCGAGTTCTATAGTTTCCCCTGCACATAATAGGAAAAAAAGCATTTCCTGGGTGCAATGCAGGAATTTTTGTCTAGAATATCCACTGCAGATGCATCTACTTCTCTTCGTGGGCTCTTAAGAGAATCAGATCACAATACCCATACTGGAGGAGTCTTATGAGACAAATCTCACCTCGCTGTAAGTGCAAGCAAGCAGCTGTGACCTTCTATGCATTTTTATTGCCCTTGAAATTGAAAATGCTGCTGTAACTGTAGGCAAATATAAGGGTGGGGTTTTTTTCATTCTAAGAGGAAAAAAGTAAAAAATCTGTGAGGCACACAGGATAAATGTGTTGAGGAAGAAACAGCTGGTAAAATAAAGGTGATAATAAACTTATTTTCACTTCATGAGAAAAAAAATGTCAGTTGCTCAGAAACAGGCTCTGTTACTAGTAATTTCAGCAAAAAATGGGGGAGACAACTGAATTTTAATGCTGTTGAAAGTTGCTTGGAAGTCCAAGTTCTCGATGAGATGTCACTCCTATGGTAAACAAACCCATTCAGTTAGTCCTAGTTAATACTTCAGAGATTGCTCACAGAGAAGGCGTTTGGCTTCCACTGCAACAACTTAGTGTTGCCAGCTCATAATGGCACTCTAGAGCAATCAAACAACTCATTTTGATCTTCTTTATGTTGTTCCTGAACAAAAGTTCAGTAGAGATTGGCATGTTTCTCTATATGATTTTAGAGTGGGAAAAACAATTGCTTAAAGTAATTCCTGGAACGTAGTCACATCATTGTTTCATCTGTTTTCTCCTATAGTTGACCAGGTACTAACGTATAATTCTACAAGCAAAGTATTAACTGTTTGCACTGGGTATAAATATTTTTCACATGGTTCATAGTTTATTATCATTAAAACTGTATTTCCTTATCTCTCATTGGAATAATTAATTTACTTACACTTATACTTACACACAAATCTTACACACTTTGTTTTTTTCTTGCACACAAGAGGCTTCACAGGAATCAAGCAACAACAAAAACAATATGCCAAAACCATGTATCTACTGCAAAACCAAGTTCTTACCAGAAAACAGGTGACTGAATATAGCTGCTGTTTCTGCTGGCAGATCAGAAAGCTCCTACTGTGATGGATAATGCACCTGCCCTGCTAAGTAATGGCTACCAAAACTTCTCAAAAACTTTCCCCTTGCGTCAATAGTCTTTAAAAACTGAGTCTACAATGAAGAAAGCAAAATTTCAGAAATGCTGACACTAGGCTGCCTGGTTTTAGATATAATTACACATAAAATAAAAGTAGGTTTTGTCCCCATTAACCTTGTTTATTCATAATCTCATATGCTACTTCATACCAGGCTTGTGCACCAACAGAAATCAGAGAGGTTAAAGGATTTCTATAATGTACATCAACTCTCTAGAAATTGGCATTAGTGATACTTTAGGACACCTTGCTTTTTGTTCTCCTGGACTGAATCTTTTCTGGCAGCTTTGCACTACTCACGAGTTTCTTCAGCTGTCCTATGCAAGACAGCCAAACTGATCTGTAGGAGCGGGTTCGTGCTATTAAAAAGTGGCATATCTCAAGCATTTTCAACAAACATCTTTTAACTTGTAGCCCCGTAAGAAAGGTGCCCCATTCCCCACTCGTTCTCATTCCATCTGCACCAGAAGGACAGGTTGCTCTCCTTCGGCTTGTATCATGCTCTTCATGGACATCAGTTAATGAGTTCTTTTATCTACTCTCCATATGCCCATTTTTTGTGCGTGTTTTCTCTAGGGTATCTTAAGTAGGCAGCAGGGAGTCCAGGAGACTAATCTTAAAGCAACCTTCCATATCATTCCCTTAAACCTAGTGCTGTGCAGAGCAAGGTTTCCCCTTCTGAACAGTTATTTAAGCTGAAATACATCAGAAAGAATTTAATCTGCAAAATCTAAAACACTGATCTGGGACAAGAGTATCTATAATACATAATACATAGCGTACAAATACACATTGCCCATTCTCACTGCAAAGTGGCTAAAAACTGGACTCTGAGGTTACTAACAAGAATTTTGCCTGATACAGAATTAGCTACCTTGATGCAGGGACAGTGTACATGGCTCAGCTTAATTTCATTTCTTGCTTCCTTTCCATTTCACGTATGAAACAAATGTGAGGGGGGGTCTGTATAAAAATTAATGGTGATCTCAGACAACCCACAGAAAATTAATACTCAGATATGAAAAGAACGACCTAAAATATTGACAGTTACCAGCCTCAGGAAAGAGGCTGAATTCCTGAATTTGCCCATGGGAAAGAAAAATAATTGCCCGTTTACCATTCCAGGCGTTCAGGGTAGTATGCAGACCAGAGCATGTCATAGGAGGAGAGGCTGAGAGAGCTAGGGCTGGTCAGTCTGGAGGAGAGAAGGCTCTGTGCGTAAATACCTGACAGGAGGGTGTAAAGGGGCCAGACTCTTCTCAGTGGTGCCCAGGGAAAAGACAGGAAGCAATGGCACAGACTGAAATACAATAAATTTCTTCTTAACCTTTGGAAGAAAATCTTTTTTTACTGTGAGGGCAGTCAGACAGTGGAACAGGTTTTCCAGGCGCAGTGTGGAGCGTCCCTCCTTGGAGATATCCAAATCCAACCTCAGTATGACCCTGAGGAACCTGTGATAGCTAAGCCTGCCTGAGGTGGGGTCGGACTGGACAATCCCCAGAGGTAGCATCAGTCTCAGCCCTGGCGTGATTCTAAATGCAGAACCTCATTAGAGATACTTTAATGAAAGCTGTTTATTTCAATGAGCTTGCTTACATTGCCTGTGCTCAGAGGAGTAATATATACAATCAAGTTCCTTCAATAAAAAAAGAAAGCTAAAAACTGAAATTATAATGGTTTTGTCTTTCAAGCTCACAAAATATAACATAGGCATCCGACTTCCAGAATTTAAGGTCCTGAAGGGCAAAATACTTTTGCAGGTGTGTGCCTTGCAGTATTTCTTTTTACCACTGCTAGAAACTAAAATCATACTATTTCGTCAGTCTGCCTGTTAAAAGTACCTATTTATTTGTATATTTATGTTTATATCTGCAACTTTGGTAACTTACTGAAAGTCGTCCCACATACCTCTGGGCCTTTACATCAACTTACTTGTTGTACATGATGTACACGATGACTGACCTGTGCCGGCATTTATTACCTTCTGGCCTAAAGTCTGGATAACTAATTATCTGCATAGTCAGGTGAAAGGTGTTTCTTGTTACAAGTGACTATAATCACTGGGAAGTAAATGTGGTACTATATTTTATTATAACTACAGTGTACATGCACTAGTTTTCTGTTCCTTAGGTCTCAAACCAAAATAACTGTATCTCCTTCTCCCTTCCCCCCCCTAAAAACAAGAAGGTGGAGAAAATAGGAAACGTATCTAGAAAAAAATGTTTAAGATGATCTTTCATTATCTCAACTGCTGTTGAGCAAGACACATTATCAGGTTTCTTGTCTTTCCTCTGAGTAGGCCCAGCCGGGACACAAAGAGAGTCTTCCAAGCCATTCACCTGCAAAGCTAGGAGCCTGTACTTACATTTTATTGTGCTCTTTTCAGGTGAGAAGTTGAACAGGATCTTGAGCCCCATTAGCTAAGGCTCAAGCAAGCGACTGCGTGCCGTGGCTTGCAGCAGTGCGGAGAATCTGCTGCTCCCACAGGAGATCAAGCCCTACGACAAACGCCGTGATGAAACAGCTCTAATCAACAACAGCGAGGCTGGCCTGTTACAGGAGGTGTCATCCCACTTGCTGGAGAATCAGTGTTTTAATAATAATCTGATTTCATCACCAAACCGTCTGGGTACCGCAGTTCTCAACTGAAGTGAGAAGCCACATATGTCTATCAGGATATGTAAAAATTGTTCCATTTTTTCAATGTCAAGATCACTAGAGAAACAAACACCCTCCAGCATTTTACACCCAGGCTGAAACAGCATACCCTCAGCTGTCTCTAATGGGCTGAAACAATATCCTCTCGTGATAACTCTGAACTTTGAGGGAGTTTGAACACAAAAAATTAAGTTTAAAGGCTTTTTGTGTTTCTAAGTGAAACGTCTTGTGTTGAATCACGTATTTTCACTCCATGATCTGAAAGAAGGTCACCAGATGGCACTATTACATGTTGTCTTTCTGATTTCAGTCTCTTAATACACACAAAAAGTTTTTAATTGTGGAAGAACTGGTAGCATTGTTACTGCAGCACTATGTTTATTCGGGGGCAGATGTGTTGAGTAGCATCTCTGTTTTCATCTCTGCAACCTTAACAAATTCTTCCAGAGGAACTCTCCTCTGAAAACCAGATGCTCTTTCACAGATTTAAATACAGACATAAAAAAAGGGAAGGGACTATTCTTCTGTTATTTATGTCTCTCTCTGCTCAAGGACTAGCATGTATCTGTAATGGGAACATATCACAGCAGGAACGCACACACATTTGGCTATGCTGATTTCTCCTCTTTGGTAAGCAGAAACCCTCTGCTGTCATTATACAGAGATTACATGCCCTAGGCATACTGTAAATACATACTTTTTTCAATTATACTGACAGAGAGCCAGCATACCCAAGCTGCATCTTGGACCTAATTAAAATGCATCTGCACACCTATCAGCAAAACACTGCATATATGATAGCGAAAGCTGACATTTGAACCTCTCTCTTGATTGTCCTCAGCTCTTCTTTTAACATGAGCAGAAATATTAACCTCAAGACTCTTAACATGACACTTAGAAATGGCCTGAGCAACTCTTGATAGGTGAATTTTATAATAGCAAACCATTGCTCATTTCTGTGGCTACTAATTTGTGATCCACTCATATGTGAGTCATGATTAATTCCATAGCGTGTTAGAAGAGTAACTTAGAATAGTAATTTAGACTTGCTAATGTTTTAAGGTTGTAGGGTTCTTTTAGCTTTGTTCAGATACAGTTTTACTGGAACCTTATATAAGCTGCATATCATTTTTTTCCTGACTCACAGGACAAAGAAATAGACTCAGTAAATTATTATTTTGCTTTCCACATATCCTATTATATACCTTTTTTTTGTGAACTATGTTTTATACTCCTATAAACTCATAACTGGTGAAACAGTGAAAAAAGTCACGCCATGAACTTTTAAGTATGTGATGGAAATGGTCAACTGTCCCAAAAAGTCCCAAACCACACATGGTTGACTGGATCTGCCTCTGGCAAAGCACAGTCACTCCTCCTATATCTTGACGGGGATTTATGTGATAGCAGCATTAATAAAAGACGTTTACTTTATCACAAGAGTATCATTGGCATACATGCTGCATTGGAGATGCCAGCAACTTTGTTAAAGAAACAGATTGGAAAACATCAGACACACGACTCTTTCTGCCAATAAGGAGCCTAACTTTTCAGCATTGCATCTAATCTTACCTTCTGATCTCAATTAAACTTTTTCTCCTAAATTCCAGTCTGGAGGGTTCACGCTGGCATGGACGTACAATACCCAAGTGGAACTAACCAAAACCAACAGAACTGCCACCACAGGCCCAGGGGAGCACTGCCAGCAGTCACCACACACACTTCAATCACATGGAAGACATTTCTCCTGTATTTCTTTTTTAAGCTTTTATGCATTTTACCAGGAATCAATTCACCCAGTGGACATACAACTTTGTCTATAGTAGCACCATATTTTGGAAGTACACTGAATAAAGCAGTAGATTTTTTCACAGGAAATGGTGCTGCAATTTACCAAAAGTAAGATTCACAGATACATTCTGTATATATTTCTGCTCACAGAAATGAGCAGTTCTGCTCAATACTGAGCTTTATATTCATCCCACATATCTTCATGAACTTAAGCAAGCTTCTTACACTAGGAGCGTAGCACACATCCTACGGTAATAGTTCTGATTTTCTCAAGCCTAGAAACACTAGATTTCCAGCGAAGTTCTTGCTAGGGGGGTTAATGTTCAGCAATACAGCTCCCTTCCAATACAAAAAGTCAGCAAGGTACAGGATGTCATCAAGAGTTAGAAAATCCTGCTTCTCTTTTCCACAACGTTTGCTGCCAAGCAGCATCTTAATGGTCATCGCTTTCTGCACAGAGTACGCTGCAATTACACGAAGTTCTTCTAGCACTCTGAATCTGTCCAAAACCCATTAAACCCAACAATGGTGATATGCATCTACTGCAGACAGAAAGCCAGCCCCATGCAGCTTGTCAGCCCTCTGCAACGTTCAATCCCTGGCTGACGTTTAGAGCTGAAAGAACAGATTCTTCTGCTCAGGAAGCACTTTGCTATGCGGTCTTTCACAGGCTGTCAGAAAGGGTTTCCTGGCCCTCACTTCGGGAAACAGTGATGCAACAATCTCAGCCCCGGACAGCATCTGGCAAACCTGACACATCAGAACAGAAATGTCAAGACATTAGGAAAGTCACGGCTCCTTGCCCAAAATGTGCTGGTTTTCCTTATTCTCCCTTTGCTGTCAGAGGCTTGGCGAACAAATTGCAACCAGTGTTGGCCCTAGAAGAGGTCAGGGAGCACTGGCGGAGGCTTGGCATTGGCCGGTCCTCCGCACCTCATCCCCCTACACTTAGGAAGAATGCACTCATGTCTCAGAGGGATGCCCAGCAAAGGGAAGGCAGTAAATTTCAGGTTTTCCATGGAAAATGGACAGTGGTATGTATGGTACAAAATCCGTGATTAATATCAAATAACACATGCATAAGAATGAGGTACGGCATCAAATCCCTAACGTAGTGGGAGGAATTTTGCTTTTTAAAAAATACCTGTTTCTCATTACCGATTTCCTATCCTTATGCCTTACTCTTTTATCCTTATACTGATACAAGACGACGCTATCGTCACTACTTTGACAATTCATTGATGATGTCAAGAAAGGGTGGTGGTCAGAACACACGGCAACAGGAACAGATGATGCTCTACATTTAATGAGTGAAATGACACTGTCTTCTTGCTACACACAGATGTTGCAGCACTGATTATTTTAATGGAGTGACATCCAAGGACATACAGGGTTTTTTTCACAAATGAATAAGGCAGGCATACGATTTTAGAAGTCCGAAGGGATCTAGACACAGTGAAAGAAATTGCTTGCCCAAATTCATCCAACAAGTCTGAATGAGCCATGAGTGCAACCTGATTTCCTTTTGTTAAGGGACTGTGTGCACATATGCTTCCTCACGGCAGGCTCTATTCCCTCACTATATTGTAAAATATTTGAAAACAACAATTAGCATTTAATTGTGAAGAACAAACTTCCAAAGGCAGTGAAAAGCAGATGGAGCAAGAACAATGTAATCTGAATTTTCGTAATTAACTACTCATTTCTCCTTTGGAAGCTGGAGTTGCAGAATCCTAACAAGGGTTTCCTTGTTATTTTAGGAGCCGTATACAATTTAATTCATTCATTGTAAGTGTTCAGTCATCCACATTGAAGGCTAATGAAAATTTAATTAATTAATTAAAGAATGGGTTAATTAGTTAACCCATATTGTAATTCTCTGAAAGTTAAAATTATACCTTATCTTATCAAAAAGATAATCCAGAAAAATCTGCTGTGAGTCATATGAATCATATATGTTAACAGTCTCTGTGGCTGCAGTGCCAGTGACTTTTCTATAAATAACAGTAAGACTCACTTAATAGCTTATGTGCCACATGCACCTCTTTGGAACCACACGTGATCGCATCACATACTGATCTGAATACCAAGGGAGCAAATGAAATGTTCACAGACTTGATTAACACATAAATAAGCATTTTATTTTGCTTAATGGCAGAGAAAAAGAATAATTTTGAATCACCCCTATCTTGAAGGTGACCCTGTGCAAAATGGCATCAGGTTGTCACCCCCACCACAACTTGATGCAATTTCACACGTGTTAGAAAAGGCAACGCCATGATATGTATTCAGGCTATTGCAATAAAAGCACAGGAGATGGCTTTTCAGATTTTACCAACCTATTGCAGTAGGTGATGGCCCAGATTAATTTTGCCCAATTTCACGAGAGGATTAATCCTTATAATAAAGATACAAGCCACGCTTTAAAAATTCCCATTTCTCTGTACTGATCACAGAACTAACCTTCATATGTCAGACAGCACAGCTAAACCAGATGAATCTGGGGCCAAGAGTTGGATTCTGCAATTGTCTAAGTCTTGAACTTCTCATCCGCAATTCTGAACGCAGACCAACTAAATCCGAAAATTAGTTAGTCTGCCTTTTTATTCTTGCATGCTATTTTTCCATAGCAAGACCGGGTTATTTACAGAGAAGAGTTCTCTTCCACTGTATCACTCACAAAAATGTGCCTATATGTGTACTAATTAAATAATTGTAGAGCAGTAGCTTTTCCTACATCTCAGAAAGTAATTAACTGACTTTACCCGTGCCCAGTATTCTCCTTAAAGAAATGGACCCCTAAAAATGATGAAGGCAGCAGTGGTTTCTAGGGATGAGGTGTCTGAGAAAAAACTATTATGGGCCCATCGTATAATAATTGCTTTGAGATTTATCAATAATCCAAAAACTAGCCACATGACAGGATAGATCAGGTTGTGAAACACTGAGTGCCCTTTTCCAGTTTAAGTCCAAGGGCACAGAAAGCTGATAAAGCCTGTTTTGCTGGCTCTGAGTCCAAAAGAAATTGCTTTGTTTGTTTGCTAGGGGTGATTTAATATGGAAGGAGAGCAGCTCAGAGGCTTGGAATTATACAGTGGCACAGAGAGACTAGAGAAGCAGCAACATCATAATTCTCGATGTCCTGACTTTTAGGCTTAATTTCACTTTCTTCAAAATCAATAGCAAAACTTGCCATCAACTTCAAATCTACCTTATATTCAGTATAGTCCTTTCCCTCACAAAAAAAAAAAAAAAAAAAAAATTTAATTCTTGGAATTCTAAAAATCTACATCTACAAGTTTGTTCAAGTCCAGTTTCACTTTTTTCCCTACTATTTCTCCTAATGTTTTTAAGGAGGGACAATAATGCTAATGATGGGAAGAATTCTGAAGCGGGAAATCTACTAACATTTAAAACTTTGGCAAAAATGGCTGCTAACACAATCATGCTCACCCAGATGCTTCAAAAATAGCATGCCACTAAATGGAGCCTCATATATGGTATCTGGTTTGTTTGCCAGTTTCCACCACGCCTCACCACTGCTGTATCTACCACCTTTCTCTCAGATGCCACATGTTCTGCCTTGCCTCAAGACCATTTTGCTGTCAATATGCTGACCATTGTTTTTCTTGCACACAGTAATCCAATCAAGCAAGCAGAAATAAACCTTCCTACTGTACAACATTCTACAAGGCTTGAAAGTCACGGGTTTCTAAGAAGATTAAATGAAAGAGAGAACCGCATCTTGACCCTTAAATCCAAAACTAAGGCATGAGTTTGCAATTCAGTCCATGCCTGTTACTGAGCCTATTGCTGTTATTTTAAGATTAGAGTCTGTGTTTCTTTATGCATGTCCACGTGTCAGATTATAAACCAGCATTTATTTCCCATGGCCCTTAATATGAAAGAAGAGGTTGCATGTTTTTTGGATGCTAAATGTATATACTATATATTTGCAAATAAAAATGGGCAAAGGAAGTTATCCAAATAATTCAGTAATTCATTTCAATACTGATATATTTTAAAATATTCATTTTCAATATTGATATTTGCAAATAATTACTAATATATTTGCAAATAATTAGGGAATGGATCTGGCAACTTTTCTATTCCTTTGCTTAAGAAGACTTATGCTTTCTGGGTAGATACTTTAAGTGAAGAAAGTAATACTTTAAATTCACGTCCCAACCTACTGCACAGTTTCTTGCTTATGTAACAAATTTTAGTTACTGTAATTCCAGCTGGTGGCCTTTCCTCTAAATAAGAAATGGCCTTTTCTCTGCATGAAATGTCATGTAGTAAAGAATAGTGCCCTGGGCCATTCCCATGATAGAATCAAGTCCTGATTACCTCACTGGGAAGCGAGAAATCATCCCTCTCCAGTGATGCAGACCTCCTGTTTCTATCCCTGTAGAGGCACAGCATAGCAGGAATTACTAAAATGATATATTAAAGTATAATAAAATATGCCAAGAGCTCAGTACGTCATGTTCTCGGCCTCAGGCAGTAGTGATTTTTTGCTTGGAAGGAGTCCAAATTTAAGGAGAAAACACATACGTATTTCTCTGAACAGCTAATCTGGAAAAAACCTATGAGAAATGTGCAGCTCAGAAATTTTAAATATTTGAGTAAGTCTTACAGAAATGGGTTACTAGACAGAGGACAGGTGAAATGTTGTAGTAAGCATGCAAATTACCATCCTATGGATCTGCACCATATCTCACTGACCACCTATATGGCCTTCATGGAACCTTTCAGACTCACGTTATGTGTGCGTGCATGCACGTGTATACACAGGTGTGCCTATACATACACACGCAAATGGTAAATGGTTCCAGTAGAGACTGAAAATGAGATCACTTCATTATAATGTGTAGAGTAGGATTCTGAGTGGCAGCAAGTAGCGATTTTATCTCAGAAACTGAACACAAAAAACAATGGCAATATTCCTTCAAAATTTAGTCCATGATCATTCTCTGACTAAATTTTAGAGGAATTTTGCCATTGTTTTGAGTGAGAGGAGACTCAGGTATTCTGTCCGTGACTTCTGAAGAGAAACTAGCATTGCTGTGCCTGCTTCAAAGATACATATGGATTAAAAACTCATTCTGAACTGGAGAACTTAACTGTTTTTCATGGTTTTCAATATAGAGAGGAAATAATAACCACTTCTTAATCCAAACTTTGCAGAGTATTTCATAATTATTCATATCACTGCAGCATTTAAAAATCCAGCCAAGATGAAGCCTTCAAACAGGATATGCCTCCACCCAAAAACATTCTAAATTAAAACAAAGTGTAGCAAATAAATACAATGAGTATTAAGAATGATGCAGAAAAATAGGAATATTTAAATAGCAATAAAATTATACAGAAACAAAAAATAGCTGCTAGACATCGTGATGCTTTCAAATTACTTCAGCTGACTGCTTTAAAAATGTGTAAGTAACTTAATAATATGAACTATTTCTAACTACTCCTGGACAAAGCAATTTCTGGAGTTCCAAAATTTGGGGTTTTTCCACTCAAATCTATGATTGCCATAAATTTTAGCTAAATGATAACTTGGTGACTGGTAGCAATAAAAGGGATTTAATTAGTAATTTGATAAAAGCTTGCACCACAAATTAAACAACAAAATTAACATCTGATTAATCCCAAAAGAGGTGGGATCATCCTGTAGCGTTGCAAACCCTGCAAACTGCAACCTTCTCCTTCGGCCAAAATCCTACATAACTGGACAGGTCTCAAATGATGCCCTGAAGGTCACCAAACACAGGCTGTGACAGCGGACGTGCCTTTTCTTTAGTGCTCTACATCCACTAGAGCTGTTTTACAGCAATGTGAGAGGGTGAAAAGTTTACACTAGCTGGTTATGCAATAAAAGTCACTGGTATTACCACTGACTTTAGACTAGACTCCCAGGAGTAAGCAGTTAAGAGGTGATAAAGCAGGATTAATTCCTGAGGAAAATTTACTACTAATTTGTCAGTGTAGTATGCAGCACAAATTCCCTGCTATCTTTATTCTTCCTCAAACAAGAAATTATTTTTCACCAACCTATTCATCCCTTAAGTGTAGCATGTCATAGCGGTGTTAATATCATTGCACACCCACCTTTAAGCCCATGCTCACACACTCACCTTAAAAGAACTCATCCAAGATCATTGCTGTTTACGGCTATTCATGTAAATGAATACAACTTCAATGATACGGAGGACAGTGGAATAGTAACGGAATAGTGCAAGGCACAGTAACTGAGCAGTAACTATTCTTTGAACTGCCCTGATGTAATTGTATCTGACAGGGATAGTAATACTACCAAAAGCGAGCCACTGTTGACTAAGGCAGAGTAGTGGTTATATCGCTAGATAAAGCTGCTTTGGAGGCAACGTGAGCTCTGAACCCTCCACTTGCTGTAGAAACAAGTACACGATCAACACTTAAAACTCTCATTGCCCTCCCAAGCCATGAGGCTCAATTCTACTGCCAGCAAGGCAATGGCTGTTTTTCCAAGACTGCATTTTTTTCATTTCCTCTTTTCAGATAGGAAGACATGTAAGCCAACAAACCACCAATGACATCAAATAGCAACTGTATTTCCTCAAAGTTACAGGTAGTGCCTGCCAAATAATGAAATATGTGGTAATGTACTACAATGTATCTTCTGTCAGGTGTAAGTGGTTTGCCAAAAGTATGCCCTAAGGCTGCTCTAACTTAGGATTTTCAGTTTGCCTGCAACAGTGACCTGTGCTTAACAATACAATTGCAAGAATTTCACACACCCGAATTTACAACAAAACCAATCTAAACCCAAACCATCTTATCTGCCTGTTTTCCCAAAGAGCAAAATAGAGAACCAACACTACTATTTTGACTTAAGTCCTATTATACAAAAGATGCTGTCTTCTACTAGATGCATCATTGCCTGATACTTGCAAAGATCTATTGCTAGATCCTACAAAGAAACAAACGATTTCTTTAAATTACCTCCAGGACATCTATGTGTAATAAATGATCAGCAAGTCAGTGACAGCTCGGCTGATGAGGAAAAATCTGATGGTATGCTAACTATATAGAAGAGTAAGCATCTATCAATGTACATAAAATTATATACATGATGGATCGTACTCTTGTTACCAGGTACTCTGAATGGCATTTATCTTTTTCCACCATCAGCTACTGAGGGGAGGAACTGTAATTTCATACAGTTGTCTAAGCACCTAGTGTGATGGAGACCGGATTATCATCTTGGTACTTTGGTATGAAAATTAATACTAGTTAAAACATTTGTGTCTGTGTTAAAACAGAACTATACGGAATCAAGAGCATTCTGTAAGAAGGAGTTCTCATTGACAGCCCAAATTTCCAGAATTTTGAAATGCACAGCTAAGTATTGCTAAGGTATTTGGTTTGTATCGATAAAGGAACATAGTGATTTTCAAGAGAAGTACTTACCGAGGAGTTTTGGATTAAAATCACAAAACCAGTCACCATCCTTTTTCTAAACCACGTGTATCTCACCTTATGATGCATAACAACTGATCTGTGCAGCATAGTAAATTCATTACAATTATCTGATTTTGCTCTATCTTGTCATTTTAGGTTCTAAAAAAGCTGCCAGTGCCAAGAAAGAATTTGAATCTCTAGCTTGTGCCAACAGCACGCTTACTGCTGCACAGATTAATGGAACCAGCCATTAAATTAAATAATAAAAAGTGATATTTAAATAAGAGCTGGCTGAAATACAATGGAACATGGCTAATCTACGTTAAGGTGAAGGATTCTACAGAATGAGGAACACCACACTACTCACAGTTTGCAGGTTAGGCAAAACATTGTAGATGACTGGGGAGAAATTAAGAAGTCTTATTCTTTATATTAAAGTTTATTTTACAAATAGCAAGAAAGATTGCGAAATAGATAAGAGATGTCTTAATCAATTGTTACAGGTATTACAGCTGTTTAATTATACTCATCTCTAATACATTTTCCCATATGTTCCATACCTTGTGTATAAAACACTTTCAATACTCATTCATCCCACATGGATCTTTTAAGGTGTAAACTTTCAGGCTTCCTTTGTCTCCATATTTCTTTGCTTTGCTGACTAAAATGAGATTTTGAATTCTGGTCGAAAGGACCAAGGGAAGCTATTTTAATTTTGAAATACTGGTACTGTATTGATTGCTGTTTACCGGAAAGTACTCACTGGTTTTGTATGTTTGTTGTTTGTACCTAACGGGTAAAAGGTTAATACATGTCCAAATCCTGCGTTGCCTTACACCATCTTTATAAAATATACAAATGTCCAACCACAAGCAACAGAAAACAGGAACCCAGACCGTCCACTTTAGGTTTAGTCCTTTCAAAAGCTTTCTGCACAGGAGGTCTCTAATTTCTATGGTTAAAAAGCCTGGCTTTCCACAAACACCAGACAAGCATGGGCACGTATCTTATTTTTAAGAACTCTCCTGACCATTACACTTTCCACCTCTACATCGCTTTTGTTATAGGACTTTCTTCAGTGTGAACATACTATCCATTATGCAGTAACAAATTCAAATTGGCTATAATCTTATTCTACAGTTACAAAAGCAAAATGCCTGAATTCTTGGAAACAATTTCAGAAGAAGGAAGGACCCAAAAGGAGCTATTCTCTACCTCTGCAGTTGGCAGTGGAAAACTGACTCCTGCTAATAAAATCAGCAAAACCTCAGATCATTAACAGGGCAGAAGCACTTCATCAAACCTAATTTTTTAGCATGTGGCCCTGGCCGTGTAGCTGGCTGCCTAGGGAGTGTCACCACTCAGAAGGGCCAAGGCCACCCTAAAGTCAGCAAAACTATGGCATCTGAAGGTCTTCTCTGTTTAAAAGTGCAGCTCCTTCAGAGTTTAAGTACACCAAGCAGGCAGATATTTTGAGGTCTGGTATACTGATTTGGGGATTGGAATTCCACCTACAGTCTCCTGTAGCTCCCACATCCTGTTGAGGATCTGGACCAAAGTACCCAAGACTGAGATCACAGAAGGAAAAACATTTATAAAGTCTCCAGACTTTGGGACTGCATATTCCTCTCTTTGTACAGCTTCTAGCACAACGGATTTAATCATGGCTGGAGTTCTTCTGAAACACAGCATGTTGAACATTTGCCAACACAGCTGGTTTTGCACAGCCTCTAAGAAGTATCATCTGACTTCTTTTTAATTACATATGCTTTTTATTTTCAAATATATTGATGGATATGTTGTCCCCTTGGTGTTAATTAAAGGTGGCACAGTTTTGGCCTTCCTGTTCGCAGCACAATTAGCAAGGGTTGCCTAATGAATCTTAGTGGATAGCCGTGATTTAAGAGCATTCAATCTATACTGTATTTCCACGCTGTCACTTTCTGCTCATTACCAGGGCACATACATACAAAACCAAGGGACTCCAGTGGTGAAAGCCACTATAATCATTGCTTTGTAGCCAATAAATTACTGAGAGGCGCTAAAATAAACTAAAATAAGGAATAGTATCCATTTCACTGTACTGACAGCTGCATATATAAGGTATCAGCCTTTGGGTATGTCAGTAACAGCCCTAAATTGAATTTAGTATGCTAAATACTCAAGGCAAATTAACTAACAGTTACTGCTACTGGAGCAACATTAAGTTAACACAGAAGTAACTTGAAAGTTTTTGAGATAATAAAAGCAGATAAAACATAACACAAAACCAGGCTTTTACCAAAATAAAACATGGTACAAGGACAGTGATGATGCTCACGTTCCAAACATGTACTTAGAACAATGCAACCATCTTGCGTACTTTGGTATGCAAGCTCCAGATACTCATAGCTCTATATTCACACACGTGCTTGCACAAGTAGACCAACTGTGAAATGTCTGTAGAATAGGACTCCAATCTCCCTATGAACGATAAAACACCACTTTAAAATACCTTTTGTTGGTGGTGAGAGAAGAAAGACTATTCTATAGATAGAGTTACAGTTACTGGGTCTGTGGATTCAACATTAGAAGCCCTGAAAAAGAACTGTTCAGGAGTTCAAACCAACTACAAACTCAGACCTTTTGCAGATTCCAGTTTTTCCTGTACACATGCAGGTAATTTGTGTTCTTCCTTAAACAAACACATATTAGATCATACATTGTAACAGTGACTGTGCCTATGCAGTGTTAATACAGCCACCAAGTAGAGAAGTACCTAAAAATACTATTAACAGCCTTTCCTTTAGAATGCAAATACTGCCATTAAATACAATGTGGCAACACTTCAGATCAGTATAGATCTTAAAATATCACACACAAACTATTCAAGTTTCTTAAGACAAGAAAATTGGCAATAAAATAATGTCAAACTATGTCTTGTTGGTAAAAATAGCTCATTTTCCAAATGCAGTTCTCTGTAAATGTAGAAAAACTGTAACTGTCTTGTATATACCATAAGCTATTAATCTAAAATGGTACTGTCAGTGAAACAGATGTCATTGCACAATATCCCTGTGCCACCCACATTCTGTTCTCCTAGCTGCCAAACAGAACTGTTTTGAGTTATTTACTGAGCGATCAGATTCAAGTATTTCTGCAATGATCTCCATGCTACATTAAAGAAAAAAAAGTATTTAAAAACTGAATATAATTTCGCACAATGTTTTACCATGATCTAATACATTCAACATGCCTTCACCAGTACAGACTATGAAGAAAAGACTGAAACTTTAGCTGATGGTCAAAAAAGTCTTATTTTTACATCAGTACATTTTATACATCAGCTTTTTCCATTTTCCTCTTCCTGTGCATTATGCTCAATTTCACGCTTCTGTTTTTAAACTTCTTCACTCAACTGAGGAAGATATAGAATTAATATAAAAGTTTCCTCCCACTTCTAAAAAATCATCTATTCTTTGCAGTATAACTACATAAAACAAAAATCATGCCACAGAATAAGTTAGGATGGAAGGGACTTTTGGAAATATCTGGTGGTGGGATCACGCTACCTACGGTAGGGCCCATTCAGGGCAGCCCACAGGGCTTGGTGTCACTTGTCAGGAACCCATCTTGGCCTGCATATGCCATATGCCACCCTACATTGTAGAACTTAGCCATCTGGTTTTTATTCTGTCTTTTCATGCTGTCTTGCTTTTTCATCTTTCCTCCTTTTTTCCATCCTTGCCACAGTGATTTCCGGAGTTCATCAGTATCAGACTGCCATCAGGTTTCCTTGAGGGTGAGATGGGGCACAAGACTATCCACAGTTAAACAGGACCTTGCCAATGCACCCCATGAACTCTAAATGCAAAAAGCTTGTAAAACTTTCTTCAACCTTTCAAGGTGACTGATAATGAAAGTACTGAAATTAACATTAAAATACATTTTAGTATCTCAAGACGTTATTCATCTGACCAGATTTTTACTCTTTGATACTTGTTTGCTAATAAGCCACCTAACCCTTCAACTATCCAGCTTTATGATGCCTTATTTAGACCTCTCAGCTTTGCTGAGCTGCTTTCAGATTACAACACAAAGTCTTAAAGATAAATACGGCAGGCACGTTTTTTTTTAGCAGAACACTTGCCAGTTTGGCAACAGCAGAATCAACAATAGACAGGCAAAAGGAGTATTGGTTAGAGGAAAGAAGAGAATTTTCTGTACACTCCTGAAATAAAATTCTTTCAAGACACTCTAACCCACCGATTACAGAGAGCTGCCTAGCAATTCTCTGCCCTAATGGGGAAAAAAAGAATGAAAAAGTTTCCATTAGAAACAACTGAGATCGCAAAGTCTGCATTTGATATAGTAATTTGATTATATACAATTTTATTTTGCATTGACATAGAATCATAGAATAGTTTGGGTTGGAAGGGACCTTTAAAGATCATGAGCAGGTACATCTGCACCTAGATCAGGTGGCTCAGAGCCCCGTCCAACCTGACCTTGAATATTTCCAGGGATGGGGCATCCACCACCTCTCTGAGCAACCTGTCCCAGTGTTTTACCACCCCCATTGTAAAAAATTTCTTCCT
>NW_009209494.1:0-17950 GCF_000690835.1 Fulmarus glacialis
GGCAGGGGACTGACCAAGCTGCACAATGGGAGAATAAGAGTCAGGAATGTAATGTTTGCTAATGGCCTTCATCACGCAGCACACACATGGGTGGATGCTGCACTCAGCTCACAGGTTCGGCAATGTGGGCCACCCAAATCACTCAGTGCGATCCCTCAGAGGGATCTACAAAGGTAGAAGAGGAATTTACCTCACCCTCATGTTTCTTTTCAAATTTCTGAGTGGGGTAGATAAAAAAGCAGCTGAAAGCTTTTCCTACAAAAGAAGGAGAGCAGACTGGGTTCCCCAGACTTGTGTTCCCCCCCAACTTACTGATAAAAAAGGACTTATAAAACTATTCTTAAAGACTTCCCCAACCAGCAAGTTCCCAGTTAAAACACAAGAATTCATGTCTAGAACAGGTAAATTAGCTTTACCAAAGCCACAGCAAGGAGAGAAAAAAACTCTAAAACTTTTACCAAAGAATGTAGATGTGCTCCCATCCTTCTTGCCTCAGTTTTACCCCTGTTTAACCTCCTTTAGCTCACTAGAGTTGCACGAAGACATCTGCCTGTGTGAGATTCCTGGCTCAGAACATGTACTTTGCTGGGCCAGTTTCAAGGTACACTTTGCAGTGAGGTCTCTGCACAAGGCAGCACTCAGACAGACCTCATCACAAACCAAGGTCCAACCCTTCATCAGGGCACCGGTTGGATGTTTGGACCTTATGAGGCTTACACGAAGGCTCAGATATACGTAAGAAATTTTTTCAGGTTTCCATCAAGCAGTAAGCCCTATAAGGTAATTGCAGCAGCACCTCTAACCTGCTGGGAAGCCTTGGAGAGGTTTCACAGAAGCTCTCAATTGCTGAGTTCTGTTAAGGTACAACCTCAGCAAACTCACATGCTCCACATTCCTTGCTGTCTGAACCAGTCTCTGAGCACCGCCTTCACAGGCTTTCTGGCTCATACTGTACGTCTAAAGTGAAGATACCGGTCTCAGAAAGATTATGTGCTCAGCAACATTTAAAACAGCCTCTTTTTCTTTTTTAATGGAGTGGAAGTTCTGCTGGCTATTTCTTTCTGTTATTAAATCACTAATCATGGATCTGACCGATTGCTCTAAAACTAGTGTCAACACCAACTGCACGTACATCACCATTTACCTTAAGATTCATGACCGAATTGCTGTGATTTACTAAGTTGCAGCATAACAACCACACCAAAGTAATTCTTCATGTTTGCACTTAACCTGTGGAAAACATGAGAGGAATCATGTTAGCTTAAGCCTCTGTGAAAAAGAAAACACAGATGGATGTCTGAGTTCTACTTATAATGTTGAGGCCTTCTCTGTTGTACTCACTGAACTTCTGACACCAGCGGATCAACAATCCCTTCCACGACTGTAACGGTGTCAGTAAATAATCTCTTAAAGTGAGCTGTGGTGGGGGAAGAGGACTGCGGGGGGCAACCAGAACAAGTACATGCAGACCGATACCACATGGGCACAGCTGATTTCTGAAGACCAACGTGTTTTCACCTGCTGTGGCTCAGTGCATGGCAGTGCTCCTACCAGTTGTGTCACTGGTTGTGGAGGCTTCACTGCACTCATGGTTTGGCCTCTTACACCTCCCGATCACGTGCCAACTAGCCCAAGAAGAAGTTACAGTAGAGACTTTGGTGGCTAAGACTCTGTGGATTCTTTGAGGGGGTGATATATGGTCCACAGCTGTCCTCAAAGTCAATTTCTTTCCAGGAATGTGCTCTCCCAAGCTGCCATACAACCTTGTAACTCTGCAATGTAACTCCATCACACACAGACCCTTCTATGGAAAAATGTTCTAGTGGGATGTTTTGCGCTTTTCTGTGCCTGGGAACACCTGGGCAGGTGCAGTAGGATGTGGCAGTCTCCTCCCTGACACAGAGGGATACAGATAAGGGAAGTGAGGACTCCACAGAGGGTAGAAGGGAGAGACTGAAAGGCAGGGAGCAGCTGTGAGTGTGAGGTGGGTGCACAGAACTGGTGTGAATATCCAGAAAGTCATCTTTTATCCACAGCTTATCCACTGAATCTCCTTCCTCCATCTTGCGTTGACCTCCATTCTTTGCTCCCCAACTTCGAAGCCAAGGCCAGAAAGCAAACATGTGTTTGCACACCAGCATGGCAGAGGTGCTGTGCCTTCACCTTGCTGCTGGCTTGTAGTCCCTGTGGTGCCAATTTGACTTTAAAAAATTTGTATTTGATGATAGGTTGAAAACATGGAAACTTTTGATAGGATCAGTCATTATCACTGTAGCTGGCAACCCCTCGCACAATACCTCTTCTGCCTCCTCCCCAACTATCTGTGAAGTAGCTGCAGGCTACACCTGAGGCCGTCTGAGCCAATGTCCCTTCCCTGCTGCAGGTGTATAGCAGCTCCTCTGCTGGATGCTGGCTGGTCACGGAGAGGGGAAAGAGAAAATACTCGCTCTGGCTGCTTTATTATCTGTTTCTCTTTGAAGCATGGAGTTTTCAGGAGAACTGAAGGGGAGGAACAACTGACGGGATCCAAATGAACTGTGATAAATAGGCTCCCTCCTGCCACTCAGGTAAGCCTAGGGGCCATGAAATAAGAAAATCCAGCAACCAGACCATAACTGTCATTTTTTTCTTTCCCTGCCAAGTGTCAGAGCAGCCAGTGTTGCAGCAGGTGGCTAGAAAGACTCAGGGGTCATTTAGGATGAGTGAGAGCACACTTTGCTTCTGCCATGGCCACATGCCATCCCTGTGTCATCCCACCTGCAGAGAATTAGAGAATGAAAAATTTGCAGCCTGAAGGAGATGTCCTAGTGAATTTTGCTGCCCTTGGATTGTCAGACTGGATGGCAAAAAAACAAGATCAAGCAGGGAACTTACAGTAAATAATTGATTTAGACCTCCCAGGCTTGCTGAAAGATATACGCTTGGGAGAAGATGGGAACATCTGAGGTTCAAAAATGTATTCAGTATTCAAAACCCTCCACCTACATACATATTGCACCCTGCTAAGGTCCAAAAGCAGACAATATATGCAAGGCTGCATGTATAAAGCTATTGTTTCCCTTAGCTATGGCTACAAATAGGGAAATAATAAGCATTCAAGTCTCCCCTCTCTATTTAAGGACATGGTGATACAAAATCAGCAAGCTCCTCTGTGTTATCTTTCTCCCGTATCTCTCACAGACTATTTGTTCTTTCCGAAAGACAGGATACAAACACAGCATGCCTCCATTGCCCAGGCAGTTTGCTTTTATTTTGCTTCTGTCAAATGATCCCAGTGCTCCAACCTATGAAGGAGTGATTAGCCCCTCTTCTCTGCTCACCTTCTTATCAAAACATGGGTTAACGAAGGGTGAACGACTAGGAGCAAATTGGGGGAGGAAGGAGCCTAAGCAGAGTTTTCCTAACGCTAGCAGTGTGCATGTCCATAGCAACCTCCTGCCTACTTACTTCCACTAGCGGTAATGTGGTTACCGCACAGCAGCTTTCTGAGAGACACTTGCTTTGCACACCTTGTCCCGCTCATCGTTATTAAGCTTTTGTTTTTATCATAACATTACTGTGCTACGCTAAATCAAGAATTCATGTTTCTCTGTAGATTAATTAAATACATTCCTATAAAATAAGGTTTATGAACTATTCTGCATAGTAAGGAATTATGGCAAAGAATGATAAAATATAAATAGGAATCATAACAAAAATCATGTGGATTATTTAATCAAACCCCAATAAAACTTGTTTAATTTAATTTTCTCAAGGAATAAGTGTCTATATTTGCAGTTCTCAGATTGATTTAATTCATTCTCCATAAGCTTTGTTTCTGCTCTTAGCAGTCCACAGAAAAAAAGTTACTGTGCCCATGTTCTATTGCATTTGCATCCTCTCAGCAGTGATATAAATGCTATTAAGCTCCCATGACAGTTTGTCCAATACTTACAGATTATTGCTGTGGGTTTTTTTAACCCTGGAGCAATGCTGTATCACAAAATGTCTTAAAGGGAAAACAGAATGAAACATGACATTTTTGTAATTATATTCTGCCTTATTACAGCACACAAAACATGATTTAAAATTATCTGCCTGTTAAAGCCAGCTTAGATAGCAGTAAGTTTGAAAATAAGTATGTATATCTGCATATACATATACATATACAAATATGTATATCTACATCTATAAAAATAATTATGTATATGCAGTCGGGGTGAATATTTTCAGATTACTCTCAAATGGTTTCTGAGAATCCTGAAAGTAAGGAAGCCCAGAGATAGCTGTTCATTTCCCACGTGCTATGGGGAGTCTACAAAGAAGATAAAACCAATCTTCTGATTTTAATTTATACCAAGCTCCTATGCCCTTTTATTTAAGCAGTGCTTCACCAACCTGACGAGAACAAAGTCCAACTGGTGCTGAGGCCAGTGTGTCTTGCAGATTGTTTACAAGTGTTAGAGACAGGTTCCCTGAGCCTTCTGTGCAGCGGGGAGGGAGAAGCTGGCCTTCTACTACTTATTTTCCAATGGAGGAATCTCGCGCTCTTTTGTATTCCTCCCACAGAGCTTCCCACAAGGCAGCATGATCCAGCCCTCAGTAATTAAGATGCCCATCCTCTTCCCACTACATTCAAGTACAAAAGCCTACTCTGACATCAATGGGAAAGAGAAAGTAATATTATTAGTGCTAATTGGTTAGCAACAAATCTCTCTGGGACATATAAAGCCTATTCACAACTGGAAACAGTTACGTAGGGGAACATATATCTGAGCATAAGAACTCCATCAAGAATCATCAGCAAGCCTGCAAACAGTTCAGCACAGACTTCATCTAGCTAAACCCAAATAACCAGTATGATTTGGTGAATGACAATTTAGCAACATTATTTAGCTTCTTGTATCTGTGAAAAAAAGAACTGCTTTGAAGAAGAGAGTTGTATATTCACATTGTTTCACTTCCATAAGCAGCAGGCTATCTCCGCTGCACTTCCTGACCTTCAAAGATATGTCAAAATGCAATTTTAGACAAAAGCATCAGGAAGGAAGAAAAACTTTGTATATAGAAATAAAAAAACCATTTCTATTTCATTTGTAGACTAAAGCCACATAAAGAAGTATTGCCAACTTCCCCTGGAAGTTATTTAGGATTCAACTCTGGACCAACCTCACTGCAGTCTACATACAGCACAGTTCCTGTCACCTGAAACAAAGGCACCAGCCTCCCATAAACTTGAAGGAAGATTGCAGAAATGATAATATTCTGAGAGAAAAGCTTTCAAGTTTTTCTACTGTAATAATTACAAAAATGTACAATTTCTGTAGTTGTTCTGCTCTAATTACTGAATGATCCCTTTTTCAAATTAGTACATTATTATTATTTACAGCTCCTTTTTGCCAGATATCTAGTTTATACCTACATCAGTATATTTGTATCTATTATGTTTTATACTGACAGCACATAATTCAGAAGGTAGGTACTGTGCTTCTTGACTCTAACTCTCCATCCTCTAAGGTATTTTGCATTTGAAGGTTTTTGACTTAAGCATCCAAACAATTTACAAATCCGTGGGAGCTACTTGTACATATTTGTTTGTTGGTTTGGGACTAAGATTATGTATCGTTTCAGGGCAAATGGATAGGAATCAGCCCTTACCATGACCCTGCCTTCCCTTGGAAAGCTTTTACGTTTCAGAGCTCAGATGACCTCCTGGAGTTATTGCTTTTAGGCTGTCTGCCTAAAATCATTCCACTTGAATTGTGATTTTAAACAGGGGATTTGGGAGATACACAAACATTGGGAATATATATTTTAACATAAAACAGGCCCTAACTTAAATATACAATTCTAGAAGCTGACACCCCAGTTGGACTTTTGAATTATATTGTGCTGCTGTCCCCTCAGTCACACACAGGTTCACGTCCTTGCTGAGAAATACACTTGCAGGCTGTTCTCGCTTTTTTCCCAACCCCCTTGATCCCAGTGGCGCCCTTGTCTCCCAGACACAGAGCTTCCCGAATCAAAGGGAGCTCTATTTGTACAAATGCGTTTGGAAGTTCCCTGAAAAACTGCATGCAGTGTCCCTGTCACCCCACTACATTTTACACACCCCATACTACCTCTAGACATTATGCAGTGTAGACTGCATATAACCAGTACCTGGCCTATGTCCAGAGTCACAACAATATTTTGAGGTGGCCACTCTGAAGGGTTCAAACACTCTCCTCTTTGCTGATCACCAGCACAATTACAAACAGCTTTTTTTTGGAGCCCCAGTGACCTCTCCAAGCTGCCTAGCCTCACCCCTCCTTGGGCAACATGCAGCTGAGGGGATCAGGGTGTTTGTGATTCACCCAGGGACACAGGAAAGAGGGACAGACTACAGCTGGCCTCACAGAGATGCTTCTAGAACCAGGTCCAATGGTTCCTCTCTTTAAGACTGGCCAAGCTCCGTGGAGAAAACCTCAGCCTCTGGTAAAAATGGAAAATGGGGAAGAGCTTGGAAATGGGGAGAGAGGGCCAGTGGATGGGCAGGCAGCTGGGGAGTGAGATAACTGCAGTAAGGATAAGCATAGAGCAGGAACAACTTAATATGCAGAGGACAGTGGCAGAGATGGTGCTGTTAAGGTGGGAAAATCATGAAGAGGTGGGATATCTGTGTGGACAGTGGTGATGGAATGGGAGAAAATTATCTGCTACAGGACAGTTTTGTGGTGAACTGTATATTTAAGAGTTCAGGGAGGTATTTCAGGATGAAGACTTGCAAAGGATTGGGAAGTGAAACAAGAATAGGGGGTGGAAAAGTAGAGGAAAAGGAGCTAATTGACTTGCGAACAGCAAGGTGGGAATTACTGGACTTACACTGAGGAACTTCCACTAAGCAAAGCAAAAAATACAGATAGTAATGTCATATGGGGTGGTAATTTTTCAAGTGTAGAAATATAGATGTTCAAGGCCTGGAGGAGCTCAAGCTTTTGGGATGTCACCTTTTCTTTTGTTATTTTTCAATGTGACTTACAAATCTTTAGGAAGTTAATACAATTTTCTTGGCATGATTTCTTGATCCATCAGTTTCATTACCATTATGCACAATAGGAATTCAACTCCAGAAGTGGGTTTTTTTACTGGTTTTGAGCTAACACTTTCCAAGTCCTATTTTGTCTGCTAGTGATCATCTGGGACATTATTATAACAATTTTTTTTTCATTCATTTCACTTTTAATCACATCGAACAGCAAAAGTAGGTTAGTAAGTTTCAAGACTGTAAATAGTCGTTTTCAGTTTCATCCTCTGGTTCTTGTGCAGAAACACAATCCAAACACTAAATCAAATATTTAAATTCAGATCTGCCTTCCTGACTTTTTTGTTAAAGAAGTAAGACATTTCTTTAAGATCAGGCTCTGGAAATCTTTAGAAAAAGGCTGCATTTTGAGCCTAAGCTACCTAATATCAATTAAAGCACATTTAGAAGCTAGTCTTTTTAAAGGTCTCTCCCATACATACTGAAGTGCTCACTAAGCTCACAACATGACAGCATAGGTCACACTCCTCCCCGGAGGAGACCAGATGGGACAGGAAGCAAGAAGCCAGCGCTGAACCTTGTAAAGGTAGGTCCACCATAACAAAAAGGATGACACTTTGGTGCAAGAAAAAGACAAAGAAACAGGAAATAAACTAAGGGAGATGACAACTACTGGACTCAGAATAGGGATTAGAGTTGTGAGTGAAAGTGAGTGATTCAGTGGGAGACACTTAAGCACAGAAACAGCTTATTTTAGGTCAGCAAACTTTCATGTGTTCTGACACAGGTGCTAAGACTGAGGCCACCACTTCCATCTCTGAGAATGAAACTGGAAATGAAGCTGTGGATAAGTTACAGCTCTGGAAATCAAACCGAAGAGAAGGAAATGGAGAAAATCCAACATCTTGACAGAAGCCCAATAGAGAAAAAAAAAATCCAATAGGTTTTACTCAAAAGCCAGGACAGTCTCTGGATGTCAGGTTATCCTCTGTATGACCGAGATATCAGGTCACCTTAGCCTAATTCAACCCTGAGAAGGAGACCCTTGTCCACCTGAGGCAGGATTCACAGGTGCCTATGGCTCAGGTACAGCCACAAGACAGCCAGTCCCATGATATTACAACATGTCTGAGTCAGTATTGGCAATTTAAGCTATTGGAGAAGGACAGAGATGTAGCAATTGCCTTAGAGAAATTCTCCCATATAGCTCCTTTATGACTCTCCATGTGGAGAAGCATAGACACCAAGAGTTCAAGCTTCATTGGCCTAAGCCAGGCAATGTCCCTCAGCAGTAATCCGAGATGACTCATATTAGAAAAAGAAAAAACTGTTTTCAAGACTATATTTTCAGCCTCCTCTGCTGTGGGAGTCATAAATTATGCTAACATATTCACTAGAAAGCAGAGTGAGATCACTAAATTCATTTCTCATAAGACAACAAACAGTCATGAGATAGGAAACTTTCCAGTCACTTTCATTCCCAGGCTGGGCAAAATTCAAGGCAGTGATTTTTAGGTAATTTATTTATAATTTTTTTTCCATAAAAGAGATATGACACAGATCCTGAGAAAAGTTTTGTAAGTATTTGCCCAAAAGTTTAAGGAAATATAATTAGGAGGAGATCACTGAAGGATTTACATGGCTGTACCATAAGTGGAAGTAAAAATGATCGCTTGGGAACTTTAGCTGAGAAATATTGAAATTAAATGGAAGATCAAAAGCAGACTTTCCAAGTAAAGACTGGGTTGGAGCTAGATGAGAAAAAGTGAAGCATAGTTCCCATCCTATAAAACAGATTAGGAGAACCCTGTTTTAGAGCATAAATGCTTTTCTGTGACTAAAGTCTACTTCACATCAACAATTGTTTTTCTCAGATAAGATAATTAAGGTGAAGATGACCATATTGATGATTGAATGCTCTTTACTTCTACTGAATAATTTAAGATGAAGACAACATTTTACCTTCAAGCTGTTACTTTGGTAAGGAGGCCTAAGGAGACATATCTAAGACTTGCTTATTTTCAGTTATTTCCCATATTGTTTCAAGGAACAGATAATGATACATTTTCAGCACTATTATTTGTTTTTTAAAGAAAATAATCCCAAGACTACTATTAAATAAATAGTAAGTTTCCTAATTATTTCAGATGCTTTAGGTTAAGGTCTTAAAAGAGTAAAAAATACTTAGACCTCTGATAGATCAAATTCAGAAAATTCCCAGTGGCTAAACAGGCCCATGTTTTACCTAATTCACCAGAAAGATAGGAAATGCCATTTAAGCAAAGCTCATCATTTTCACAGGTAGAAGATTCTGGCATTTTTTTAAATATCGGGGAATTCCTCAAATTGACAAAAATAATATTCAATAATAATATAAGTAAAAACTACATAAGTATGATATGTACAATTAATTACAAGGTTTGTTGTGAACCTTGTTCTCCATCACCCCACTGCCATGTTCTGAAGCCAGCCCAGTGCAGCGGCAACCCTAAACTGGAATAACCAAGCAGTATACCAGATGTAATACACGGAATTTTTCTTACAATGACTTCTGGCAAAACTTATTAATCATACTATGGTGTTAACATTGAATCAAAATTATAATTGAAATGTCTGTGTTATTAATTTGCTGATAGGAAGGGAAAGTATTTGATGTAAGAAGTGGGTAGAGGCAGCTACATGACGGTAGATTAAAGGAAGCAGATTCTAATCCCAAGGACCTAGGGGATGAAACCTAGATTTAAAATTCCCTTAGCATATTTTAACAAATTAGAGAAATCTTGTGGAAAAAAGATAGCCATTAAATAAGGGAATGTGCAAAATTCTACAGTGAGTCAGGATTCAGCAACAATATACACAACATAAGGAACAACTGGATAGCTCACACTGTTGTAGAAAGTTTTGAGGACTATTGTGAAATTCAAGTTCAACATCAGTTAACAATAATGTACTGTTGCAAAAGAGAAAAACATTGTACTGAGAAATATAAACAGGAGTATCATTTATAGACAGATGATGTAATCCTGTTATTCTTAGCATTGGTAAGGTCTCAGCTGGAGTGTTTTGTCCAGTTTTGGGCATCATATTTCAAGAAAGATGTGTATCAGCTGAAGGCTCCAGATGAGAGTAACTAAAAACTTATGAAACATAGCACACAGGCAGGATCGAGCCATTTCAGGTTGTTTACCATAGAAAAGAGAGTATCAAAGGTGACATGGTAATTGTCTTCAAATTTTTAAAACACTACTGCAAAGAAGACAGGGAGGTGATGCTCTCCGAGTTCATGGAGAGTAGAAAATAAAACAGTAGGTTAAAGTGCATCAGGGAAGATTTAAGCTGGGAGCAAGACAAACTTTTTCACAGTGAAGCACTGCAACAGATTGCTCAGGGGGATGGCAGCATCAGCGAATAGCAGGGGCCAGCTGCTCCCTTAGGGGTGGGAAGCCAGGAGCCACGTGCAATGCCATGGCTGGCAGGGCAGGGACCCGCCAGCCAGCACCCGTCCCACTGCCCCCAGTGAGGAATCAGGGCAAGCCACGGGAGGCAGCCCCGAGCCCAGGTCATCAGGCAAGTTCCTGGTGATGAGGCAGGTCCAAGGTCCCGCCAAGGTGTCAGACAGCAGACTGGGATCAGGAAGGCCCATGGCCAAGCAAAGCAGGGCTGTGGTGGAGCTAGAGCCTGGCATCTTACGGCATTGGTGGGGCAGGGACTGATGGCCCTGGGCTGGGCTGAAATAAGGGTTCTGGGACCAAGGGCAGGTATGGGGGTCATTCCAGGGGAGGCTGGTCAGGGCCATTCAGGCCACTGATGCCTGCAGGGCCATGGCAGGTAGAATGTCACATGGAAAGGCTGGAGGTCTTCAAAAGCAGGCTAGATAAACTCCTGGCAGGATGGGCACAGACATCTCTGATCCAGCCTTGGGGCAGAAGGAGAGACCAGATGACCTCTAGGCTTGCCTTCTTTATTTTGACATCTTAAGTTTGATGCCATAGGTCTGAATTATTTTACATCTTCTGTGCCCCGTAGTGATGTTCCCCCAGACATCAGGAAGGGTGCCTTGGACAGAATGGAAAGACATCACACCAGAGCTCTTAAAGGTCCTGGATCAAAGAGCAAGAAATACCCTCCCCACTTCTGGGGCAAATATTACATTGATAATTTACATCCATAGGCTTTTTATTATATTATTCCAGTAATATTGTTACACTGACTACGTTTTCAGTTTGGATAATCTGCTTTCACCTCTATGTCCATAAATATTCTATATGGTTAATATAAATATAACGGATGGTGAATATTAACGTATTAGCTGTTTCTATATAGTAGAAAGTAGATTATGTCTTCAGCTGTGCTTCCTTTGGCCCTGAAGATTTATGGTATTCATACTCAGATCACTTGCTCACCCAAGTCATACCACTGTTGCCAAAGAAAGAATATGCATGAATAAATGTCCACAGACAAATTTAAAATTATAGTCAGGCCACACTTCTGTAAAATTAACATCCTTCCAGATGTTACAGAAGTAATTCTTTCCCATACTCACACTCTTAATTTTACCTGTATTTTTATAACTTGTAATCATTATGTGCTTCCACTTTTTCCTCCCATTTTACTTATGGAATGTTTTTGCTATAATCTTTCTTAACTGCACACACCAAACGTGTGCTTCAGGCATCCAGTTAGTCTCTGATATCACTGATGCTCCCTATATAACTAGCCCCTAATCACCACAGCACACTTCAAAAAGAAAAGCCTAGGTCAAGTCCAATTCAAGTATTTTGGGCATGATATTGGATTGTCTTCCTGTGAATGGAGGCAAAATAGCATGCATTTTCCTGTGATGTATTTTTTATTTGTGCTTATCTCCAGGTGGAAGGGAGAGCTATAATGCATGTAGGTGGACTGGCTCACATGTGGGAGGCACTGAATCTCCCAGAAGACTTATTTGTGAATGTAATGAATATTGGACGTTTTACTGAAGAAATTGAGTGGCTGAAGTTTTTAGCCCTGGCGTGTAAACTGTTTGGAGTTTTAAGTTTATTCATACTTTCATGTTGTCCTGGATGAACACGCTGTATATTGTGATTTTGAGTTAATGTTTGTGTTGAAATAGGAGACTGAGTAATCACATGTTTTAACCACCTAACCACTAATCCAGCTGCTGTTTTTAAAGTCAGGAGGAAATCTTTTTTTAGGAATAAGGGAATTACTTTAACTATATTCTTCCAGGGATCAATGGAGCTAGAATATTTGTAGTAGGCTCTTTTCCAGCTTTTCCTTTCCAGACAATTCGCAACAGATTGGGGAAGACAGCTGGAGAGACAGGGACAAAGAGTGTAAGCTTTATACAACAATTTGCTAAAGCCATTTCTGCAGCGCTATGTCATAGCTGTGAGAGTAAGCCCAAAGGAGTTCCTTTGTTTCCAGCGTCACTCAGCAGATATGACTGATGAGTAGTATCCTGGCTCTATCTTGCTATTCTTCACTCACTCTGATTTTGTATAGTTAGTGCAGATGACTGGAGCAAACTTCTTGTGTCAAAGGAAACAGATCAGCATCTTTTCACCACTACCTAATATTCAGACAATCTCTGTTAAAGAAACCCAAGAATATGAGGGAAACTTAGTACCAGAACATGTGTTTTCAGTTACTAAGAAAACCAAAGGGCAGGTGGTGGTTTTGGATCTCACGGCAATTGATAGTCAATTCGTATGGGAAGCAGATTGCAGTCTTCTCGCATAACCTTAAGAAACCGGAATGTAAAAGCCTATCAGTTAATGCTGACAACCCAGCAAATACAGTCACAGATGTCACTATGAATTCAGAAAAAGTACCTAGATACTTCTCACATCACTTAAATGTGTTGCTTCTTCAATTCTTTTAGCCATTTAATAGAGAAAGGAAAACGGATTTGTGATTTTCTATTAGCAGTGGAAAACAACCAGGTTACTGAGCTGACATGACTAGTTAGACGCATTGGTGTGATTGATTCACCTGCAGATCTTAGGAAAGGACCCCCCTCTCTCATCCCAAATACCAGTGTTGGGCAAACATTGACATACTGAAGAATGCATAGTTCCATAATTCATATGTGGGGCCATTTGGAGGATTAGGAGAGCACTACTTATAGCACTGTTATTATATTGGTATAACCAACTTTATTTTCTAGCTGAAAGCCTTAATTCAGATGAGAATAGGCCATGGATGTGAGCAAGGCAATAGATTACACTGAAGCAATCAAGAGTGGACTTGAAGAAAAAAAAGCAGACGAAAAATGTTCTGAATCAGAATGACAGAATCATTTAGCTTGGAAGGGACCTCCTGAGATCATCTGAATGATCTGGTACAGCTCAAATGGAAGTTAAAGCTTCAAGCAGAAATTTGTGGATAAATGTCTATTGGCTGTTTGCAATAGAAGTATATTATTTTAAAAGTCTCTCAGATATTATAACTTACTTATCTATGAATCTGCTCCTCACACAACAAGAGTTACAAGATTTAACCTTAGCCAGACAAACTTCATTGACCCTTGTTTTCAATGCTCCCATCGCTAGTGCTAATTCCAAAACCTGCCTCACGGGAAATTTGGACAAACACTCTAATTAGAGTCAATTCTCTTTAGATATTTTATTTGCTGTTCTTATCTTGCTTCATTTCTTTTTCTAACTTAGAATGAAAATGAGAACCATTTTGCGAAATTCTTCTGTTGTTAGAGTTTGTTCTTTCCATCTAGATCTGCTATTAAACTTACATACTGTGAAAATAGTCTATGTCTTTTTAAAGATCATTTTGATATCACGGTAGACTTTATATTTAGTAGAGTAATAAATAAATAGCGCTATGAAGTTTTAGCCAAAAATTACTATTTTCACACATACACTTCCACTTAGGAAACATTATTCCCGTCAGTAGGATTGCCTGAAAAGACAAGTATGGACAAAGATTCTATAAAATATCAGTGGAATTGTCCTAATGTAACTTAAACAAAAATGTGCATCGATTTATCTTAAGGAAATAACGAGTCACTTTTTGGTTTAAATGCGGTTCCTATTATTTTATGTTCATGTGGCGCCATCTTGTGAGTTTCAAAACTCATGCGCAAGTACTTTGTGCAGCATAATGTCACCAGCTTTCTGAAAAATCTGGGTTGTTATTTAAACTGTCATGAGCTCAGAAAGGTCAAAACAGCTTGAATCTTAGAGATGTTTCCTACAAGTGATAAACCAATACCCTTATGATCTTGTCCTTGTGAGAACTTCTCAAGGTGAAGAGCATTTGATGTGCTTTACATAAGATACTTCACTTAAATGTGGGCAGGCCAAAGCTAAGTTCCTTTGATTTTTTCCCACTCTAATTACATATTAGGAAGAAGAAATCAATGGCTTATACACCCAAGCATTCCAAATACATCACAAAATCAAAATTTGATGACAGGCCTTCTGAACGACACAGATCATGGGTCTTCCATGCAACGAGTCCTGCTGCAGATTTCAATACGTATGATTGAACTAAAGCATATCTTTGATTAAGTCATTGAAAATCCAATAGAACACTTCCTATATTATTGTCAAACCTATTTTACAATTGCACCACAGTTGTGGGGTCCATAATATCCAGCTTAATCTCCTCATTATATCTTTACCTATCAAACTGAAAAGTTCTCTACTAAATTTCTGCTTCTTCTAATAGTATTTTTACTGTGATCAAGACATCCCTTAAGCCTGTCTTTGACAAATGAAGTACCTCTTTTCTGTATGTTGTATTCCTAACTACATATTCTTTGCTATTCATCTCCCCTTTTGTTTGTTATACATAGATTGAAGAATAGGTGGATAGACAAAAAAAACTGTTCATCCTCCTTCCATTAGCAAAGTTGTAGCTTTATTTTTTAATTGTAGATTTATAGGGGTTTGGGCACCTACCAAAATATTCTTATACAGTTATCATTGATATTCTTGGCCTACTTGTCTCATAAAAAGCTCCTAATTTTGTGACATACTCCCTTGTTAAGTCCACACAAATTTTTGGTTGTAACTCATTCAGAGGAAAGCTTAATATTAGTTTGTGCTAGTGCTCGGTCATGCTTAGGTTAGTACTTAATTAGATCACTAGACCTTTTTAGTACTTGTAGCAGGAGACTTCCAGAACTTACATTGAATGAGAACATGACCTGGTTTTCCTAGGTAGGTACTGAAAAAGCCCCATTTTCGGATGAAACTGGATTGTTTGACAAATGTCTTCTCTCGCCTTTATTAGCTTCCTTTCGTTTGCTTTCTCCCCTTCCTGAAATGAAAGAGCTTTGTTTTACTTTATCTGAGAATCGTTCCCTCAAAAATTTTTGGTCCCCGAAAGCTATGTTCTAAGTATATTTATTTCTTCGTCATTATTAAGCACATCAGTCTTGTATATAGTTTGCTGCATCACTCTGGTATTTCAACTTAAACTGTAAATTATTTAGGGCAAGAATAAGCTTTTTGTTATTTTCAGTGATGCTTCATGCAACATGGACAACACCTCAAGCATTAAGATTGCAAATACAACTACATATATGTTTTAATTATTCATAATTCAGGCAGCTTTTCCCTGGTTAATGATTTGAGTCTTTTCTTCCACATGTATTTTTGTCCTGTATTACATTTGGTAATAATAATTACAATTGGTCCTGCCACTATAAATTATGTCCAATTTGTCAACCACTTTCTGGTAGTGAGAGCATGTTCTGTCACAGTAGAGTTAATATTCAGTTAGTTTCTAACATGTTTTTTCTGCGTAGATAGTCCAATGCACGATGACCTGTGTTAAGCTATCATACTCCACACTTCATTCTGTTTCACTGCTTGGACATCATTGTACAGTATTTGTAAAAATAATTTATTATTCTTCCCCACTAACAGCAATATAATCCTTATTTCTTTACATAAACTAATTCTTTAGATATGGCACAACCTTAAAGTTGAGATAAATTGTGGAAAGCCAAGAAGTCCCCTTCATCTACTCTGGACAATGCTGCTTATCATTATACTTTTATTTATGTTGCACTTGCCAGATTTTTTTTTTTTTTTAATTGCCTTTAGCATTATTTCTACACCAAATAGTGTTGGAACCTGGAAGATTGCCTCAGTTTGTCTTCCCAAAGGCTGAGCAAACCTGGCCTCAGCCACATCCAAAATCGTGCCCCTGGAAATATTTGGGGAATGTTAGTTATCTGTCAAACAGGAAAAAAAGATGAAATTGGTTTAATGAAATGCAATGGAATGAAATGGAATTTAATTTTCTCTCTGAAACATAGCTTGATCATGAGTATGAATAACAATATAATATTATGTATGAATGCAGCACATGACATTGAAGCATTTCAGCATGTAAGGCAAAGAATAACCTTTTTTTAATCACAATTTTACCATAATAACCAGAGAGGTCCAGAGACATTCAGTGATTCCCCAAACTGTTTCAATGAAGAAAGCCAATCTCAGTCAGAAAAAATATCTAACACTGCTAATAGCTAACTCTATGCTCAGAATACATTGCTGCTAACTCTTGTAGTTTTATCACAAGCATGATAGCTTGTACTTTTCTTTAAAGACTGACCACTTGGAGGTCTGTGACTTCATGAGAATTTTAATTCTTTTTGCAATTTTTTCATCTTTACAGTTGCATTTTTTTAAATTATTTATAAGACAATCGTGCTATTTCATCCATCATTTCAAAATGGTTAAGTTGACAAGAATGGAACCTGATAGCCTTCTGTATTAATTTTCCTTTTGATGAAAAAATGAAGTGTTGTTCTATGTGTTTTCAAATAATACGTCAAATCAAAGGATGGGATTGTGGTTTGGGGGGGGATTGTTTTTTATATATCTGTTACTTGTTGCTAAACAACTTGGGATAATTCTCCCTCAATTATTTAAATTGCTGCACTCACATCTATCAGTTCAATGAGAATTTATCCACAAAATTCCATAAGCCCCCTTAAAAAAAAAGTATACCAACGGTTCTGGCACTGGTTTGGTAGTTGCCACACATCTTTTTGAGCTCTTTTCATTTTCTTCCATTTTTCTAGTTTATATTCCTTCCTTCAGCTGTTCTCTTATTACAGCGATCTTCATATTTCTAATTTTTCAAAGAGAAAAATTGAAGCAGTCTCCAAATTCCTACCAGAAAACCCTTCTGGTTTTTTTGACAAGATGATAAATATCTTTTACTTCAAGTTCAGCATAGTTTCAGTGCAAACGTTACCACAGTAATACCTAATAGCAACATCGGTTATTTACACATCAGGAGAGCACAGAAGTTGAATATTTATATGCACTTCTGCTATAGTACTCTCAGTAACATAGTAATGTAACCACATCTTCAGCCTGAGTAAATGTAATTGTTTTCAATTCTATGTTTTCAGAAGGTCTATTTATTCAGTTAATAAAAGCAAAGATATGCAGAATACTAATATGCCTCTGTGTGTGCATGTGTGAAACCTGAGGCATCATCCTTTATGATCCATGTTTTCAGGAATTGCCAGCGAAGATTTAACACTAGCTGAAAGCCAACGTGGGGAATAAAGAACTGATTGTTTTAGCCTGTACACAAATTATCAACAGTTCCCTTGGACTTCCTACTAGCTTGCTTTTACCTTTTGTGCCCCCGAGGACTTGCAGGACACGGACTGCACAGGCAAGCACAGGCCGCGAGGTAGTGCTATGAGCAGTCCCCCACAGAGATCTCCTAGTTTTCCTTCAGGGCGGCCCACCCATCTGTTTTTCTACGGATTTTATGAGCGCACGGAGCCCCAGGCCCACAGGGCCAGACAGCACGCTATGGGAGGACAGCACTGGGACGGGAAGACCCAGCTGTTTGAGGTAATTTTTTTCGTATTAAGCCGAGAGGCAGATGCCGGGGCTGCTCAGCAGGGGCGACGGGCGAGCGCTGAGCCCGAGAGGAACGCGCGCCCCC
>NW_009209495.1:0-1091 GCF_000690835.1 Fulmarus glacialis
TATATTGTAAAATATATTAAAAAAAAAATTCTTTATAAAAGGAAAATAAATCATGCCAGAAAGGTGTCGGAGTTCTCCTTTTGACGACAGGACTATTCATATTATTACAGTTTAGTATTTCTCTAAACTGGGCAGAATCAAGGGTGTGACTTGCTTCCATCAAGGCACTGGGGTTGTAGTGGTGACATGTTTCCATCAGGCAAACCCAGCACCATCTTGAAGTCGTGAGCACATTTGCATCACATTGTTACAATGAAAAATCTTAAAGTAGAGGATCCATCTCTTTTTTTTTTTTTTTTTTTTGAAAAAGATATTAATAAAACTTCTCCCATTGTGGTAGCAGCAGGTTAGCAAGAATAACAAAAACTTTTCAGTGTGTTGAAAGAAAAAGCCTTACCAACTCAGTAGCTCTCCTTTGCAGCCGTCCCTCATTGCACTTAAATGTCATTTCAAACCTCACTTCATCACCTTGGTGAGCTAATGCACTCTATGGCCTCACCAGATGTGTTTCTCTCAGACGCAGTAAGCACTTTACATGGTTTCATCCTCCCACCCCCCTCCTGGGAAACTGTCTTGAGAGGATGTTTATATGTTAAATTGCAAGAGAACTATGGATGAGAAATATCAATTCTGCTATAGCCTATGAACTGATTTATATTTCTTTCAACTCACTGAAATGGGGTCACATAGCTAGAGACAACAAACAGGGAGGAAAAAACAGTGGATTATCTATTGTAAAACTGGAGCCAGATGCCAAGGATATACTTGACAGAGAAGCAAGAGAGAAAGCAGCAGAATTATACTGGTAAAACTATATACAACACATCCCTGTCTCTCCAGATATATCTGCAGTCAAGACTTGATTCTCTTCTGAAATGTATTACCTACTCGTGTAAATCCATTGACTTTAAATGCATTTATTTCTGCTTTTTACCAATCTGATGGGTGATAGAGGATCATGTACTGGTGCCCAATCTTTGCCTCTTCTTCTAAAATCAGTTCTGCCTTTCTGCCAAGTAAAATAGGTCCTTGGGCACTTTGAGGTTGACTTGTCATAGAACCACAGAATCATAGAATCATTAGGTTGGAAA
>NW_009209496.1:0-15091 GCF_000690835.1 Fulmarus glacialis
TGGCAGCCTGCCAGGTTAAACCACAACAATTAGAAATCCAGGCAGGGCTGGTTCTGACTAAGCCAGGGCTCTAAATCATCAGAGTTGGGGCACCTGCCCCAAGCCCAGGGAGGAGTATGGGACCTCATTCCTTCTTCCTCCTGGGTCTCCCTGGAATTTGCTGCTGGATAATGATGCCTGGATGCTTGTGAGCTGTCTGATGGTAGGGCCTGACACTGCGTGAGAGCTGCAGCTACTCGGCTCTGTGCAGGCTGAGGGAGAGACATTTCCCACCTGAGCAGCATCGTCTGAATATAGAAATGCCAGGCAGCACCTTCCTGGGACACCGGGATGTCAGGAAATCTGCAGGATGGCCTCATCCAGCAATGAGGAGCTGAAAATCTCCCAAGTGGGGAGGGGGACATACAGCCATACTGATAAAACGGGATTTTCAAAAGAAGCCGGAGGAATTCAGCGTGTTTTAGAGAGGTGCCTCAGCCCTCCCAAATTTTTCTCCTAACTTGGTACTTCTGAACAGGAGCCACAGAGTTTGCATCCAGCAAACACATCTTGTGTTCAGTATCTTGTGGCACAGACCTGAGAGCGGGAGACCATAAATACCCCTTGTAGGCGCTGGTCGCTGCGGAGCAGCCTGTCAGTGCCAAACTGGCACCTTTTGCTGGATGCATCTTCACAAACACTGAAGTCGCAGCGAGATCACAGGCCTTTGCGCAGCTGGAAGTTTTCAGCAAAAGCAGTGTAATTCGGCTATTACAGAAGTATTTACAGCTCCCATTGGCAGCTGCTCTAATTCCCTCTCCTGTCTCTTGGAGTTGCTCATGAAACATTCTCCAGTACAAGAGAGCAAAAAGTTTTCTTTTTTTGGTAGGAATCCTTGCTTCTCCACTGCTATATAGAGGTGTGCATATAAAAATGCATACTCATGCATACAAAAATCAGCAAAATAAAGCAAAATGAAACCAAGATCCAAGAAAAAAACCCTCTTTTTCTGAAATGAAAGGATTCTAATGGGCTTTTTTTTGGTTTTATGTCTATGAATACATCACAGAAGAAGATCAGCCTGGGATGATATTCGTCCTGAAATGAAAGGGTTTTTTTGCACGTTCATCTCCAGACCATGCGTTAGAGCTCTTAATCCATATGTTTTTAGGCAGATGATGCACCAAGCGACAAAGCATAGGCTGGACTGGCAGATCCTTTTGAAGGGCCTGTTCTGCTCTGCTGGAGGAATATTTGGAACAATGGCTCTTGCTTTTTCTCTTGAATTGCTTGAGATAGTGCACCATACTGACTGCTCCTTTATAGCAGGATCAAAGTGTAATAATTTAAAAACACCGTTTCATTTTGCCCCCTGAAATGAACACTGGCACTGTTGGTTTACCTCTGTAGTGGCGATGCCCTGCCTCTGAGAAACATCTCTGCTGGACCTCGGCCAGAATATATCCCTTGCTGTGTGCAAGCTGTGTTGCAAGACCTCTTTATTTGGTTTGGTGTTGGGTGGACTGTCTCTTGCCGACCCCTCAGCTGCTCGTTTTGATGGCAGTATCAGAGCGATCCTCCACTGGGCTTCCCAGTGTGGCATTCTCAAACTGAGTGCAGGGAGGAGGGGAGGGGACATGCAGAGAGAGAGGTTGTAATCAACTGCGGTTGCTCCAAGTCCCTGCGAGCAGGGCGGCTGTTTCAAATGTTGCACTGGGTATCTGAGCATTGGACTTTAAGGTCCAAAGCTGCAAACTTCTTTTTGACTGATTGTCATAGAGTCAGGTGCTGTGCGATGTCAAACAAACCCCTTCTCTTTCCTCCAAAGCTGCTTATACAGTCCCCACTACTCTAAGGTCTGAGCAATTCTTCAAGAGAATTATCTGTGTAACTGTAGGGTGAAGCAGAAAGTGCTGGTTCTTCCTGTGGTAGAGCTAGGATGCTCTTAAGACACCAGCTAGTGTTTCCCTCCTCACCAGCGTTGAGACCATCTGTCTTCCACTGGATTCCCAACTTCTCAGCCCCAGCAAGGGGGATGTGATAGTGAAGCACTCCAGTCCATAGGAGGAACACAGTAATTTATATATCCTGCTGATGCTGGTGAAGAGGAAAGTAAATTTATGTCTTGCCTATCCACATCTCTTCAATTCTTTGACAAGATTGGTAGGGCAAATAGAGCAAAGCCCTGTCTGTAAGTCCAAGGACAGTGACTGCCTGGCCTGCAGCATCGGGACTGGAATAAGGCTGCAGCACAGAGAAATCATTATCTAGCTTGGTATCTGAGGATGTTATCCCAAGAGTAGTTAATGCATTCACGTTACTGCACTGTCTTCTATTGGATTCAATATATCAGAGTGTTACTCAATCTATTTTCTATTTAGTTTGCAGTAACCTCTGGTATTAACCTCTCCTCCTTTAGCATGTGCTGGAAGAACAGAACAGACAGCAAATAGACATCTGTCTGAAATTATGTGGCGTTTGCTGAGAATGTAAATCTATTTGCAAATATCTTGGAACAAACTTCGAGTGGGAGGAGTTAGCTAATAAACTAGAATATTCATCTTTCATGTTGCTCAAATAGTTGAATTTAACTTCTTGCTAAAAGCAGTTGGTTTTTATGCGGCATTCACCTTGGAATCCCTCATTACTACCAGAGAACTGAGGCATCAGTTATCATTTGCTATTAAAAGAATTAAAAGAAAAATGTGCTAGAGTATGAAAGTCACAGCCAATGCTACACATTAAAGTGTGGAGACCCTGCTGTCAGTGGGAATATGTATCTATACTAAAAAAGCAGTGCTCCAAAGCTGTTGGAATTTGGAGCCACATTATCTGGAAATGCCCAAATACCAATCAAATTTTGCTTTATTTGCTGATTTAAAATAATTTCTTTAGGCAGATGAAGAAAATAGTATCTATCCCCAGCAGCTCAAGTAAAAACAGCTGGCTGAGAGTGCATTATTATGTCAAGAAGTCATAGTATTGTTGAAATATTGGTAAGCCAGTCATAGCCTTGAACAAGGTGATCACAGCTTTCTTACCAGCTCTCCTGATGGCTTCCCATTGTTCAAATATAATCCCAGAACCCTTCGGGTCCCATCATAGTGACATCTGGCATAGAGTATCAGAAACTTTTTTTAGCTATGATTGTTGAAGGTATTTTTGTTACTGGGGTCTTTTCTTTACCTTCTTTTTCAAATTATTTTTTAAAGTAAATTATATAATAACACTTTCCACCTAGAGTGCTGAAAGTTGAATTGCAGAGAAGTGAAACTGAACTTTTTGTTGCATGCATCAATTCTGGATAATTATAGCTTTAAAATACATATTTTCCTGCATTGTTTAAAAAGAAACTGTCATGGAAACCTTTGCAAGAGAAAATGTCATTATCCTGGAACAATGTAATTGGAGAAAACAAAGAAGAAAAAAAAAGAAAAGTGGTAATTAGTACAGAAACCTCACCAGGAAATGTTACGCAGTCATTCATTCTCTCCTACGCACCATGCACTATCACATGGTTCTTCATGCTTGCCTTACAGACAGTACAATATAGTGCCCTAAAAAAGAAACAGTAAGCTTGAAGGGACAAACAGTAAATTTGGAGGTGCTCCAAAACTGAACCTACGCCTATTTGCTTTACGGCAGCTGATAAAAGTCCTTGTGGTTTTGATACCTCTAATTTTTCATAGCAAATCCTTCCTGTCTCCTTTCTTCTAAAATACCTCATTACCAGCAACCACACAGCACAAAGGTGGTATTGCCAGTATTTTTAACTAGGGGCTTCAAACAAAACTGTTAATCAGCCACCCACGACAAACCTCCTTGTACTGACAGAAGGGAGTTTGTTTCTTTCCCCGTTTTAGGCAAAAGCTCTTTTTCATATCCAGGTTCCAAGTGGGCAGGGTAATACTACTGGGCAAACAAACATATGTTTTACAGACTTGTTGGAAACCTTCCCACTTTGTTCCAAAAAAATACTGTGCGTTGAGGATACAAGAGAAAGTTAAATGTACCTCTAAAGGAGCCAGTAAATTCCCATCCTGGGAAATCTTTGGGAAATGTTGCCGTTTGGCACAATCTGTTCTGCACCCAGGGCAAAAGAAAAAATATGCTCTTTAGAAGTAGTTCTGTACCCTCTGGGCTAAATCGTCACTGGCACTGATGAATTAGCAATATATCCAGACAGGAATTAGCATTACCAGAGGCAGGGATATTGGCCCAACCTTCCTTCCAGTTTGGTGATGGGATTTTAGAAAGGGGTTTTAGTGAAAACACTGGAGGAGATTTCAGTTCCACTAGAGAGATGACACTGAATCATGCAGAAAGACAAAATGATTCCTAAACTCCATATGAAAAGGGGAAAAAAAACCTCAAACCCAACCAAATATTTTGATGCTATTTATTCATACGTTTTACAAAACCCATTGAAGATTATTTTGGCAAAAAGAAGCTTTTGCCGTATTCTGACAATTTTGTCTTCCTGCTTGAATTTGGTGCTCATCTGTGCTGGAAGGCAGATGTCAGTCTTTGTCGTTTCAGACAAGTTCTCAGGGTTAAAGGGTCAAGAGTCACAGATTGGAAGCCAAAGCAAGATGAATTGAGAAAAAATACTGCGCACAATTTTAACAATGAATGCAATTAACTGTTGGGATAATTTACCTCAGGGTATGATGGCTTCTCCATCATCTGAAGTCTTTAAATCATGACTTGAATGATTGTCTAAATGATGTTGTGTAGCTCAGAATTAAATTATGTTGATGGAACAGTTGAATTTTGATATAGTAGGGAGTGATTATTTGTCCTTTAATGTCCTCTACATGTACAAATGTATATATAGAGACACACACATATATATATATTTAAAAAAGTATAATACCCTAATAGGTGAAATGCGTTGAGCACATCTCCATGGTGGGAAAACATAAGCCTTCTCTGCTTGTAGTTCCAGAGTTATATAATATTAGCATAAAATTCACATCCTATCCACTCCCGTGTGTATATGCTTTCATTGCAGTTTAGTGTCTTCCCCATAGAAAGCTGTTAGAGAACAGCTTAATCCATGATCTGCAGTCCAGCAGATTTGCCTGCAGTAAAGAATCTCTGGTGTCAAGAAGTGGTTTTAAATTTTCATGGTTCTTCTCACCATAAAATCAGTCATCTTCTCCACTGCGAACATTTAATAACTATTGCTAAAATGCAGTTTTAATTGGAATAACAAACTAATCTGAGCTATGAAAACAGGACAAACTATTTCTTACTGGAAGAGAAAATCTTAATTTTTCCTGAATTGCTCGTATTTTAATGACAGGCATAGGTCACGTTCGATTAAATTCACAACCTGTCTAACTGCCCAGGTATTTGGTGCCACTGGGGAATCCGTGCAGAGTGCTTACGCACAGCCGTGCTGCGGACGAGGAGCTCTTCTGCAATACTTCACCACAATTCCTTGCCTGCAATAGCTTTCCCCACATGTTCCTATTGATTCATCGATCGATTAACTTCACAGGGCCTGCTCACATTTGATATTTGCTTATCTTTCTGGGCATCATCCAAATTTACTTTGGGAGGTGCAAGGGGAAAGTACAGACTGAGGGGCAGGAGTCCTCTGCTGCCAAGTGAATGACGAGGTATTTGGTCCCCTTGGTGGGAGCCAGGGTGACAGCTTCACTGCAAAGCGTTAGGCATTTGTTGAAGAAACACCAGGTACTACTGACGCTGTAATTTCAGCGTCATCCTAAAGCTTGATTTTTTTGATCCTTGTTTGATGGGCTTAAGCATTAGGGAGTAGTAAAAATATTGCCGTCCTCACCAAGATTAAGGGTCTTCTCACCCAAACATAGGCAAGATAGGATGGCTATTTCAGCCTAAGGTTTTCACTGACTGTTAGGGTTTGTTTGATGTAACTGTCTCTGGTTTTGGGAGGCTGTGAAATGCTTCACTCTAGAGTTTTTCTTCCTCTTCTTCACCTGCCCTCCTTTAGTAATGTCACCACGTAAATATACATTTACATTACTGCCATTGACACACACTGAGGATTGCATGCTGGAGGTTTTGACAGCCCAATCCTTCATGGTCTGAGCTGGATAACTTGAGTAAAATGAGGTGCCTGCCAATCAGTTTGAATGAGCTATGTGTTGCAGCAGAGGCTGGCTGTGTTGTCAGTACAAGTCAGATCAATTACATTTGAAACAAATCTTTTATTTTAAGCTTAAATGATCTATTTAGGTTAGCACCTTAGAAACTAATTCTGTGCCCCTGGCTGTACAGCTGGTCCTCATTGCGCACCACTTACCCTTATAAAGAGTTTAGAAGCACTTTTTGTATTTGGAGGCCAAATGTCCTCAGTGTGTTTATGTAAAGCACCTAACTTTCAGATGATCAGTTGCATGCCAAAAACATACAGCTTCAGCACTTTCTAACTGTACGTAGCAGGTGGTCACTAGGGAAAAATAAGTAGTTACGCTCAAAAGAGGATGAAAAATATTCTTTAAATTCCCACTGTTGCCATTTCATACTGCAGCCTGCAGATGTATCACTTTCTTCCATGGCTGCTCTGCAAAGCAGTGTAAATCGGGATTGCTTTGCGGCTCGCGCAGGGATCTGGACAGCCAGGCACAGGGCTGTGGAGGCGGCAGCAGGAGCGTCTCAACCAGTCAAGGACAAGAATACACTGGGTTAGATCTGCTGCCCACCCAGTCCAGAATCCTTCTTCCACAGTGTTCAGTGCCAGATGTCGCAGAGGTACAAAAAAAAAGTTTGAGCGTTATTTTCTTTATCGAACAGGTTATACCCTGAAAATCCAACCAGCTGGGGTGTTCTCAGCTCTTCAAGTGTCCCGTCGTCCAGTTACGTTGTTTTAAATTTCTCTTTACTACAAAACATCTCCTGTTCTCTACTTGTATACAGCATTAATCACTGCGTCAATTTTATTTCTAATTTATCTTTACTGGTATAACAAAATATTTATAACCAAATGTAGCCTGTTAATAATACAGTATTTTAAATGAAATTTAAAAATTGAGGTCTGGATTGCTTGCGATGGCAGCATGTTTGGGTTTGGATAGTGGTGTTACTCTGATGTCTGGCTTTGGGTAATCGCATTTCCCATGCCTGCTTTTCCTCTTCCTTTTGCGTTCGATTGGGAAATCTTCCTTGGCTTATGCTAACTTGTGGATTAATGTGTCTGAGATGTTTGCAACAATGAAAAGTCTATGAATAAACATTTTTGTCTTCTTTTGCTATGGCTGACGGTATTCTAGGGTCATTTGAATAGAAGCATAAGTTATTTTTATAGCTGGTTTGCTCCTGTGCGTGTGACAACAGCGTATCACAGTCCAGTAGTCTGCGGGACGCAGAGATCAGCTGGCCTCGGTGCTTTGATTTTAAACGTCCCTGCTGTGTTACGGGTTGTATAATGCAAATACACTTGTCCTACTTAACTGATTGATAATGGAAGGGAACCATTTTCTTGGCACAGGAAGAACTATGTATATGGGCAGCAGCGTGCAGAAGTTACCATTTGTCCTTCTAGGAGGAAGAGCTTTTTGGGCATGTGCAGGTACCCAGGATGGATGTGTACAAACATCTCTCTCTGCTCTGCTGCGCTCCCTGGTGCAGCGGGCTCCCGAGGCGTTCCGCAGATCAGTGCATCCCAGGGAAAGCTGTACCTTGTACAAATGCTGCGCCGTTGCCTGTTTGACTGCGTGTCGTGGATCTCTAATAGGCGTGATGACAGAATGCTTTCTAGCGGTTTGTTTTTTGTATCATTTCTCTGAATAGAGCCTTTTCATATAACAGAACTTGGTTGAACAGAGAACTGTTTTTGCATGACTTCCCTCGATTTCTCTTTGGAGTTTCAGCATGTTATTTCTGAGTGTGTTGAAAAGTTTATTATGTGAATGGGAGAGTGGGCATCCCTGGAAGAGCGCAAATGTTTTCTCTTCTCCACCTTTAAGCACCAGAGGCTTTAGCAAAGGGCATTCGGGGAAAAGCAGCTCTGAGGGACAAAGACCTTTTTGCTCTCCTTTCTGCCCAGCTATGTAAAGAAACACCACAGAGCTGTGAACTGCTACGAAAACACAACCTGCTCACCAATTTTACTAGATTTTCTTGCTCTTGAATTATGCAATTGCATAATTTTCTCAGTGTGCATTTTACATGACAGGTCTTTTGAACCTAAGAATTATGTATGAGCAAGGTCCTACGGCCCTGCACGTGCGAGTGGGCTGTACATAGCTTTTATTGCAATACAGAGTTTACTTGTTACTGACTCAACTCAATTAAATCTGAAAGAAATGGCTTATTGGGTAAACATAAAGAACACGAAACAGAGCAAATGGAGAGAGCACAATAGTCATTCAAATATGAACAAACGGCAGCGTACAAGACAAAGATGGAGCAGATAGAGGTGTTTGCATACTTTGCTTGCAAGACAGCAGTATGAAGTTGTTCACACTTGAGCTCGTCTCAGAGGTATTCAAGGGATAAGTTCTGGCTGCTGTTAAAGGGTAGGGAGAGAAGTTCTTCAAAGTGGTGCCTATTTGTATTTCTCCTGTGCGTATTTGCTCTAAGGAGAGGTATCCCAGGAAACTCGCGGCATCAGTTTGTACCCTGATACTGGTTTTGAGTGAAAAGTACCACATTGTGACTGACATGACCTGGGGCTCCAAGTCTAGCCCTTGGGCAATAGGCTCAAGTCTGTCGCAGAGGAGCTTTACGGGTAGCAGGGCTGGTCTGCAGAGTGAGACAGCGGGTGCGGAGGACGCAATCTCTACATTGCACATTTGAGGGAGAGCTTATTTCAGACTCTCTCTGCTCTGGTCCTCTGGTCCCATTAGCAATCAGAGCTCATTTTCTGCTTAATTTTAGCCAAAAGGAATCTAGTTTGTGTGCCCGGGGAGCACTCTGCAATGCAAACCAGAGCTTGGGAGTGGGTATGGCCAGAGACCACGTTCCTGCCCCGAACTAAAACACTGTTGTAACCTCCTGCAGGTACTGCTGTGGCAGGTTGGCCCTGGACTGGTGTCTCTGCTTGTTCCAGCATGTCTGGGCATTTAGGGAAACCTGAAGCCTGAAGCTCCCACCTGTTCCCGTGCACCGTTTCCTCAGGGAGCATTAGCCTGCTTGAAAGGCCACCAAGAAGAAAAGGTTTTCCAAGGATTAGTCTCATGCTTCATTGTCCTTTGCCGCTGTTGATGACCCCTGGATGCTGTTGATACTGCACCGGCCTGTGAACATAGATCCAGCGTGGCCAGATTTCACTCTGAGACCATGGGGGGATGTCTGTGTCACCTGTCACTGGAGTTGCCTAATTTTTTTCAGACAGCAATTTCACAGAGATGCAAAAAAAGACCTTTTCAGTTACAACATCAAAGGCAACAGGAGGAAAAGAGGATCCCAACCCAAAATCTTCTCCGCTGACTCGTCAGATGAGACTGGGAGTGATGGCTGTAGTCTGCACCTGGATGACAAGGTAATCCTTTCAGACATAAAATAACTGCAGTGATAAGGCAGCTTGTGCAGTGGTGCCCAGTGCCAGAGATCCCTTTACAGAGCCTGTGCAGGGCCTTGAGTAAAGCTGCAGTGTGTGCATATTGATAGCAAGCGGGTGAAGATTGTTACCATTAAATTTTCTTCCTTTGTTGACCAAGGAAACAAACTTGGTCCAATGCTTGCATGAGCAGAACGAAAAACTGCAGTGTGATTAATGGAGGCTCGTGATTATGCCTCATCTCTGCTGTATGCAATATTGGATCCCAAACTGCACTCCACGGTGTATTTAGAGTAGTGGAAATCCCACCTTGCTTTGAGCAGGGGAGAGCAGAGCTGGCCACATACTGCTGGTAGTTTCCAGCAGTGATTAGCTCCTGCTGTATGTTAATGGCGTTTGCTCCGTGCGCAGCTTTGGAGGGGGAGGCAGAATATGAAGTTGTTGGGGGTCTGATCCAGAAGTTTGGACTCGCCTCCCTCTTGGATCCCCTTTAACTACCCATGACTTGCTGTTAAAATTGTCTTATGTGTTGAAGTGATCTCACTGCAAATGTTTTTTTAAGTGGGGCTGCTTTCTCTAGAAACTATTTGCTATTGGCATAATTCTAATATGTTTGTGGGTGTATTGCGAGCAGGGGTAAGCCTCCTCTGCCAGATGTCCGTGTGAGCTGCGCAGGCTCCGGCTCAGCACCTGGGGCCGGGCAGCTGCGTGGCTGCCGGCGATTGCTTGGCTGGTGGTATCTTCTTTCTGCTTCTTCTGGTGCCTTGCATTTAAATTTCACAAAGTATTTCACAAGATAATAACTTGTTTTATGTGAGGTAGCTGCTCTGGTTAAATGTTTTGCTGGTGGGTGAACTGCAAAAGTGCTGCTCCAGCCAAGGCTTGAGAAATTAAAAGTGTGACTTGTTGCTGAGCCCTGTGAAACCTGGAGGAAAATAAACCATCTCTTCATGTCTCAGGAAGAGAAGGTGAAGAGGCCAGCAGCTTAGAGCATGACTAATCTTAAGGGCAGCAGACATTAGATTATTAAAGTAATATTCAAATGAATCTCAAATAGTTTCACTTTCGGGGCTGTGACCTGAAGTCACGGGAAGTTTTGACTTGGTTATTATATAGAGGTCTATTAGCAGTGTGAGGGGAAGGCAGAGCACCGTCATCACTGAAGTCATGGAAGTGCAGGGGTGAGAATGGACAGATTAAAAGCGGGGTAAAAGCAGAGGATGCAGGGGGAACCCTGAAGTAATGCACACAATAGGACTCTTGGCTACCCCTTGTGTCCTGGCCACATGCCTTGTCTTTTTCCTCCTTGAGCCACAGGCTGTGTCTCTCCAAGTTTTTCCCTTGCAAGCAGGTCTACTGTGATAGTTCAGGTTTGGAACTGTGCTGCTCCTTCCTCATTAGTAATTTTAAAAGTTGTACCTTCCAAAGTAGCTTTTCTTCTCCTTCCTTATCTCCTCCTGCTCTGTACTGCTCATTATGGAGGTGACAGATGAACTAGAGGTGACTGAGCCATGGACCTTCAATTGTTCATTGACCTATGCTGTCTTTCCTCTGAACAGATCCTAAAATTACAAATTACGGATCTGCTATGATGCTCTTTAGTTTAATTGGTATGCTCATTTTATGGAAAGAAGGTTACTGAACTCTCGACTCTCTAGTGTCAAAAAATCTACAAGCTCCTGACACCCAAATGACTTTGCATGGTGAAAAGAATAATCCACCATTACTATGCCGCTAACATTTATTGTTGCTGCGACTTGCACAGCTCCTGAAACTCCGGAGTTAAAAATGATGAAGTGGTGATGGTTATGGTTTTAATGCTTGCTTCTTTGTAAATTGCTATCTAAAGTGTCACTGAAACAAATGATTTGTAAGCATGATGGTGCACTTTGCCAGCTGAGCATCTCATTAGCACAGTGGACTGTAAACTGCTTTATCACTTGCTATGGTTTATAAGTGCATTCTAATAGCTTCCTCCTCTCAGGGAGGTAATGTTTTGCTTTGTAAATGCGAGCCTATTATAGATTCATGTTAATCAGCAAATTCAGTATTCCCTCTTGAGAAGTATGAAGATACCTGATTGAGAAAATACTTGCAGGTTCTCTTGTATTATGACCCTTTTCTCATTGCCACAGGAGAGCAGAGTCAGATGTGCTTTGCATGCATCGCTTTCCTGTAACTCAGCAGCTTGGTGGGGGAAGAACTTCCTAAAGTCCAGCTCTCTGTTACCGCAAGCAACCATATCGTATAATCCCTCGCCTTCCACTTGACTTGCTCACCCTCCTCTCCATTCAGCTGTTCCAAGAAGCTCACATGCTTGGCTGGGCCATAGTTGTTCTTGTGCCAGCCTTGCTCTCTAGCTCCAAAGGTTATCTTCTGCTCAGTGCTACCCTGGGGGCCAAAAATAGACACAGATTTGGGGATTGGTGTGTGCCTTGACTCTTGGTTGTCTTATTTTAGGGGTGAAACTTTTGGCTTTGTACTAAGGGTTTCACTCTTCTTATTTTTCTGCAAGCAGCATCATGGTAACAAGCGATAGGACGAGAGGAAATGGCCTCAAGTTGCACCAAGGGAGGTTTAGACTGGACATAAGGAAAAACTTCTTTACTGAAAGAGTGGTCAGGCCTTGGAACAGGCTGCCCAGGGAAGTGGTGGAGTCACCATCCCTGGAGGTATTTAAAAGACGTGTAGATGAGGCGCTTAGGGACATGGTTTAGTGGGCATGGTGGTGTTGGGTTAACGGTTGGACTTGATGGTCTTAGAGGTCTTTTCCAACCTGAATGATTCTATTCTATGATCTCTCAGGGCAGTTTGTCTGTAATGCCCCAGAACACCAGGAGTCTGCGGCCACTGGCTCAGGGGAGCTCATGTACTGAGAATAATGGGAGACGGCGGTCCCTTTGATGTAACTTGGTGACCAAATTTCACTGACAATTTTTACATGTGTTATTTTTAATGAGATGCTATAAGTTCTCTAATGAGAACTTATAAGTTCTCTAATGAGCTTTCCATAAAAAAGATCTATTTATTTGTGTGTATATATACTTCTCCTTTGTGCTTTTCTTCTTCGGACAGAAAATTGCAGTTATATTGCATGCACTGACATTTTTTCCCCGTTCTGCTTTCTTTTGCCTAATTATAGAACAAAGGGGTGAATTACAGTCACTAAAGATCCTGTTTTTTTAAAAGTGGCATGAATTAGAATGAATTAGAATGAAGAAAAGTATGACTGTACAACTTATCTTTAAATTTGCTTTACCTTGGCTAAATTGCAGGCTATAAAGGAATAATCAGTGTTTGTGAGTGAGTTACCATCACCTCAGTCTTAATAGTTAATTCCATCACTCTGTTGGCACACAGAAGGCTTCTGCTAACGGCGCCATAAATTGTCTCATTTTTATATTTGTGATAATTAGTGTTATGTCATAAAGGGCTACGGACAACGTTTTTAAACTCAGAAGCTTACCTTCAGACTTCTCAATCTGTATTTCAATGGACTGTTTAAATTAATAGATAAAGTAAAATCTTGACTTTATCCTAAAAGTTAAGAAGTGAGACAGGTATCTTAGATATAATAGTCACATTCAGTAACACTTAAAACTCTCAGGGGCCTTGTATAAATGACATTTTTTCAGGCTTTTATATTGGTGCACTTTGGAAAAGAGCAGATTGAAATACTATGCCACATGATGCATGAGGCAGTGAAGCACAATATGAACATTTGGATGAGCTAAATGGTTGCCTTGTCATTGAACGCAGTGAAGTTTGGGGTACTCTAAGCCTCTAAATATCCGTCTGCTCTACAGAGTACCTATCCACAGGCTTGGAAGTATAGCTTGAAGCATCCAAACCTTCAAGGCTTGGATCCAAAAGCCCCATGTTTCTGCTGCTGAATAACAGCTATGTTCGTAGGTAGGGAATGTTTGTATGTATGTCCTTTCTTCCTAAGTTAAATGCAATAGACAATAAAATGAAAATATAATGACTAAAACTGTTTACATTTTTCACCATCTATCATCCGTCGGCATCCCAAAGTGCCTCTGTTTGACGGCCAAAATTTGCTCTTGGATTAAAGCATAAAATTCCAAACAAAGTCAAGAGGAGCTAGACACACACATCTGAGGACAGAAGTTGGCCCTACAAGCTCTACATATGGTACCACTGAAAAGCTGCCAGGCACCTTTGGGATGCAGGACAGAAGGCCGATGGGTTAATAGTGCACAGCAGGTTGTCTTGCAGCACAAGGAAAGAAAATGTTGGCTGAAGACCTTGGGGCAAAACCAATGTCACTACTGCAAGAAAGAGCAGGAATCTGGATTCGCAAATGGCAGGGGACAGGTTCTCTCAGTGAGGTGTCCTCAGTGTGCTGAGTAATCCCAAGATCTGTCATAAGCGTAACAAGGGTACCTGGTGTGCTTCCCAGCTATTTCAACCAGCTTCACCTGGAGCCTGGGCATACCCAGGCTGTGCCAGTGCACCACCCACCATCAAGAGCTCCGATGATGAGGCTGGTTGGCAAAGCTGGCCTCAGGCTGAACGCCGTGTTCAGGGACCTAAGCACTGCACAGCCACGCGTGGGACCTCGGGGACAGCTTCCCCCTACTTTCAGAGAAGACAGTAAGTCTTCTCCACCAAATGAGTGAATTCATGATTTTCAAGCAATAATCAAGCTGAGAGTGCGAATGAAACCAAGAGCTGAAGCAGGAGTAGCTGTTGTGTTTGGCGCACCGTCGGTGCTCTTAGTGGGAAACACGAGAACACGTGGGCTTTGCAAATAAAACTGCTAGTGGGGAGGTTTTGTGAAACTAGGCTCTTTTGGAAACTGTAGAAGCAAGCTGGAAGCGGTATCCCACACAAATGATTGGGAAAGTGCTTTGGATATTGATTTTTGGATGTTTCCTGTGTCATAGTCCCATCTACTAAGTCACCAACTTTGGTGTCAGGAAATTCAGAGAGGCAGAAGTGGATGCACATTTCTTACTTCTGCTGTTCTGAAAATGCGACTGCAAATGCCAAGCATGCTGGTTATATACTTTAATATAAATTACTGAGCAACTGCTTGTTTCTCCCTGATCATACTGTTTTGAATGGTCTCCCAAGAAAAGCCTGAGCTTTTTTGAAAGATAGAATCTCTCACCAACACAGATTAAAGTAACTGTGAAATGATCAGGCCAAGGGAAAGGGTTTGGACTTTCCAGGATTTGGTTTTTTTCAGCCGTGGAGGAAGGGAAATGTTTTAGGTCAAAGCTAAATAAACTTACATTTTCTATTTTAAAATCACTATATTGCAACAAGTTCCCTGCCAGATTTGACATATGCATTCAAGGTTTTAGATAAGGAGAACATGATAGTTTTGTATGTGAATTTTTTGGGCAGATCTTCTACTTCAGCAGAGCTGTGGTTGGTGGAAGGTATAGTGGGTTTAGAAGAGGAGACCAGAGACAAATGTGGCTGTAGGAAAGGGCTGATTTAGAACAGACTGGACCCAGCCTGAACTAAATCCAAGTTGTCAGGGAGCAGCTGGTAGGAATTAGAGTTGAACCACATATAAGTACAATTTCTTCTTCATTCTTAAAGGGCCAGAAAAGAGAAAGCAGGTGAATGGGGGGGGGGGGGGGGGGG
>NW_009209496.1:15196-38026 GCF_000690835.1 Fulmarus glacialis
CTGCTGATTTTTTTTTTTTACCCTTGGTCATGTCTATTTAGCTTTTGATCATTATGTGTCAGGGATTGTCTGTGCAATAGGGGCTTGCTTTTCTGCTGAGTAGATCAGTAATATAATAACTTATTTTCTGAGCAGATGTGTTCATAGGAGAGGTTTCTGTTTTTTCAATAGCTCTGTGTCTCCTGGATAGGATTTTCTACTGACTATTAACCTCTGACTGAGGCTTTTCTTGCTTTAATGTGGGCTATTTATAATATTTCTCTATTCTGTCAAATTCAGTTCCAGGGAACCAACATCTTAAAAAAAAAAAAAAATAGAGAGAAAGCACAGAAAGACCAATAAATGGATCATGTTCCAATAGTCCTTTCTTCCTTAAGAAACCACATTAAAAACATACAAAAGGTTGAAATAATCTTGAATTGAACCTTTTCTATGAATTTACTATTATACTGACAACACTTGAAAGTGAAGACCATTGCTAGCTGTCCAGGTTTTTGCACAGGACTTTGGTATGTGATTGCTGCACCTTCCTGAGGTTTGTCACAGCTTCATCTGAATATGTGCAAATTGATTAACTAAGCGTTAATTCTAAATATCTCACATGAATTTGTGGAAATCTTGAAAGTTCTTTGGAGAACTTTCTCCAATTCTTGGAGAAAATTTGTTAGGACAGCACAAGGTCTTGTCTTTTCCTTGGTATGCAAAGGTACCCCATGACAGATGTGACATCTGTTGTGAATCTATGACTTGGGAAACCTCTTCACTTCTGTACCTCCTAACTCCCATCATGTCACACATTGCTCCTCCAACAGGCCCAGGTCAGCTGCTAATAGTAACTGGTACTGCCCACATGTCCTAGGATGTCCTTCAACAGGAGTAAAAATGGCAGCAATATCATACACACATTCTTTGTGTTGCCCTTTTCTGACCAGTTGTCGCTCAGCTGATCATCCCCCTTGGCTCTGCTTTAGCAGGTTTCTCAACCAGTGCTGCAAATGCGCCAGTCGCTGTGGTGCTGATGCTTGTTTGCCAGCGGCTAGACTGGATGCACCAGGCATTTTTGAAAAGCTTTAGATCTACTCACCATTGGGTAGTAAAGAATTTAAATTACCACTGGCTGTGCATTTGGGAATGTGTTGTTAACTAACCCTTTGCTCTGCTGGCCTTTGGACAGCTCTGATTTTAATTTATTCTGAACCCTCCCATGCCGTTGTGAGGTTCAGCTGGGACATCTGTAATGCCTCTGGAGTAATCACACCAAATGTTTTATCCAGGGCTGTGGGTAGGAATGGGTGTCTCACTGGGAGTAATTATGGGAGTCATGATACCCCCCTGCTGAAAGACATCCCTTCCTGCAAGGGACAGACCAGGTTTCTCTGGGTACTTTGAAGCAGAAGGTCAGCTCAAAGGGCATGGGCGTTTCCTGCAGAGAGGGCGGTTGCTTTTTCAATAACTAGGAAATTGCATTCTCCAGGTTTTTTGTAACCAGTTATTTCACCAGTTCCAGACTACCAGAATTGCAGGTGGAAGCCGAGTTTAGATAATTCACAAGCAACCACCTAGCAAGAGTTTCTTAAAGATTGTACAAAATGTAGAATGGATCTCAAAAGCAGAGGCAAAATCAAAACAGGATGTAACTGGATATATTTCAGCAGACACTGTTCCAGAAACTGATGATCTGATTCTCAGGTGGACAAGACGTCTGTATCTGTCCAGGTGATGCCCAGAGACATTATCTCTCCCGTTGGGAGTTTCTTGGTGGTGTTACTCTGCTCCAGGCTCCTTGGTTTGCAAGGGTTCACCACTGGACACCAAACATATGAAGCCCGCTGTGAATCCACTGAGCAACTTCAGATGCACATGGCGCCTGGCCTTACTCGCAGCTCTGCTGCGTGATAAATGTGCCTCGAGAACAGTCTGGCTTTTTGCATGTTGTAAGTTTTCTTTGCACTTACTCAAGACGTGCATGTGGATTGTGCCCCATGGCTCCAGGAATCTCAAGAAAATCCCTACCTGAAAGCCACCTTTTGTCTTTCAATGGGTTTATAAATGTTGTTGGGTTTCACACAGAGCTTGAAGTAGGTCAGAAGTAGCTGCGACTGTGTTATCTACCAGGAGAGACAGACAGGCAGGTTGGTAGGAGAGTGAGTAAAGTTGTGCAGGCAAATTTGTCAGGCATGGTATAGGGTTCCCATGTGAAAAACATCAGTTCCAACTTCACTGAACAGACTGTGTAAGCAATTACTTCCTATTCATTGGAGTAAATGGTCCCTCTTGAGACAGTCATGGGACCTGGCAGACCCTGTGAATGAAGTTTTGGAGTGAGGTGGGCAGCTTCCTTGGGGATAGATACAGAGGGATGAGAGAGGGACTGTGCTACCAGCCTTTAGCTGTTTGCTGTGACAAATCCAACGCTGATGATTTGTTTGTCTGACAAAAATAAATGTCTGAAAGTCGCTGTTTAAAGTTTTTCCTCAGATCTTCCTCGACTGGCCACGGTGTCTTTTGTGGTGCCTCATCCAATGCACATCCTTTGAAGTCTTGGTTGCTAATAAGTTTTTCTAAAAAAATACTGTAATTACATTTCTTCAGGTGTTAATTGGAATATTGTACATAAAGGTGAAGTGATGCCTGAGGGCTAATGAGTTGCTACCGTCATACTCCCAAGGAATAGTGAAAGATGTGTGAGCCTATAACAAGAAACTCGTTAGGTTTAATTAAGGGTTTCAAATACCACTAGTGCCCACGCAGATTTCATCCATTTCTTTTACAGATGTGCAGGGGGGTGATTACCTGGGAGGAGTCTTTAGTGAATCAGTTGTGAAAATGTTGCGTTTTTGCAAAGATCTGTAAGTGAAAGCAATGCTGTTGAACCTTTCTTGGATTGTCTTCAGTCCTTCTGGGGAGGTGACATAACCTGGAAGTTCTTCTAAATACTGTTCAAATGGCCTTCTTGAAATTTGGTTCACGGAGGTGATTGAGATCCTCGAGGGTTACAGTACATCATGGGGGAAAAACCAAATAGCGTCCTGAATTCTTCATTAAAACACTGAGAAGCTATTAGTATGTTGGATAAAGTTCAATAGGGCACAGCAATGTATTTAAAATGGCCATGACTAGCCTGGGTGCCCATCTGTTCTCATAGCTCTTCTGGCTGAATGATGCCCCTCTGAAGGGTGACCTCGTAGAGGATTTGGATCTCTCCAGCAGTCTGGAGGGCAAGAGCAGGGCTGCCTGCCTCCCCGTGTGCACCAGCCCCTGCCGCAGGCGAGGCCAGCCAGCAGCTGAGATATTCAGCTGGGTTATTGGAGAAATGCTCCTTCAGTATTGCCTCTTTGGGTTCCAGCTGGGAGTAAATGCATTCAGAATGAAACGCAGAGCCAGGATGGGGGTCCCTGGAGCAGAGGGAATGTGTTCCCCCTGCTTTTAGCAAATGCATCCTCACGGATGGACCGCGTGGACCACGGCACCGCTGTTTTAAACATTAACCCGTTGTGTCTGGGGGATTTCTTTTTTTTTTCCCTCCTTCTCCAGATGGTACTTTCTCCTGTTTTCCTGGATTCAGTTACGCATTTTGAGCCTCTCTAATTCCTGCTCTCCAACACGTCCCGCACGTCTGGGTGCTGCCGTAGCTCTAGGAAAGGCCATTGCGGTCGCGGGATGTAAGCACGTGCCGGAGGTGGCAGGTTTTCTCCTGAACGGGGCTGCTTTCTGAACGTGTCGCTGGTGAGCGATTAAATTACCCATTAAACAGAGAACTGCTTGTCAGGCAGGATTAGTAGCTGCGGTTTGGATTAGCCCAGCTTTATTTTTTAATGTACCATGATGTGTAGTCACTTGTGGTCCTGCTGCATTCTGGCAGGATTTAGTCCCTCGGACAGAATATAATTAGCATTTGAAAGCCTATAGGTCTCTTGCTAGTTTTACTGGAGAAAGTGGAATCCGTTCTTATGTATAAATAAAGAGTAATTTGTTATCTCAAGACATTTTAGACCTCAAGGAAAATCTTTGACTGTATCGTTCTGCTCATTACAACAGGTATTATAATAGATTCCCATGGAGAAAAGGCTTGGGTGATAACATTCAAAGGAAACTGATTGGAAAATCTACATGATTTATAAAATACCTCTTGCTAAAGCACATGAGAAGTGTAATGAAAGCATAATAGTAATTATATGAAATCCATACAAGGGATTCATGCTGATACGGCATTTTGCGACAAAAATGAATTCATGTGATGAAAGGGGAAATGAGACAAAGGAATATGGTTTTAAAAGACAGCGGTGGGGGAACCTGGATGTTCTGGAGAGGCTAGTGTTGACTGAAATAAAAGGTCAATTCTTGTTTTTGTCTGGAGCTGGCAAACTGCTGAGCCAAGCTGTCAGAATTGCTTCGGCTTCCCTTGGGGAGTCTGCAGTGGGCAAGTAAAATGAAGCAAACTTCGCTCGAAACAGAACTGCTGCTCGACAGGAGAGAAGCAAAGCTGTGTTTGGGTACATGGATGGGTTTCAGATGCTCATTTCTGCCAATGGTACTGTTCAATTTTTACCACTTGCAGTTTTGTAGTGACCTCAATAGTTGTTTTTTTTTTTCTTTTCCTAATCTTTAAGTGTAGCTGGGTAATTAGAAAATGTGTCAGAGAGCCCACAGCATTCAAACTATGGCTGAGGCAAATTTAAGTCCATTGGCATTTCCAAAAACTCTCATGTCAATTTTTTGATGCAATTTTTTTTGATGCAATTTTTTTTGAAAAGGTATTACATGGCTTATGCTCATCTCTCTCTTATTTTGCAATGTGCACTGAGTGACAAACTAATAGACTAGTGTTTCTGCCTTGGTATTGCTTCACACATATCTCTACTGCCTCTACTTTATTTTTGCTCTACTGACAACAGCGTAAAAGTGTTATTTCATTTTATCAGAGCTGTTTTAATCCAGAAAATAAAGCAGCATGCTTCAGTGAGCACTAAATTGCAGCTTCCCTTAATTATTCAGAATACAATATTTAACTATTCAATTTTAATGCTATACCATGACATCAAAAGATGTAAAGTAATTTTAAGACACATTATTTACACTTGTATAACTTCAGAATATAGGTGAGTATTTTTTCTAATAGAAAATTTTCTATTTTGTCTCATGAAATTTTTTTCTGTGTTAAAAACGTTTCTTTTTTTTTTTTTTTTTTTCAAAATCGCTGCACTGCAAGGAGAAAAAAGGAGTGCACTTCAGTAAAGAATTCTGGCTAGAACAGTATCTTAGACCCAGCTATTTTGTAGGAATGCTGTGAAAGTCCGAACGAGACTTGTATAGTCCTGTGAAGGGCAATTCGTCTCGCCCTTAGACAAGTTTTATGCCAGGTCAGGTGAATTGCCTTTAGAAGGACCTGTATTTGTGTATTAGCATTACAGAGGGCTAAGGTGCTGCGCTTGGGCTAAGATAACTAATTTTTATACGCCAGATTTAGGACAGATAAATCCCTTCTTTAAATTTCTGCAGCATGCCTTGTTCTACGTGCCGGTTCAACACGCAGCGTGAGAACGGGGAGAAAATCAGTCCAGACCTGGTTAGGGGCTCAAAACTTCTCGTACCGCTGAGACTATTTGCATCAAAGGTTGGGGCTGGAGCCACGTCCAGTAAAACCAGGAAATGTATTTCCATCTTGTTCAGCGGTGTGGGAAATCCAGCCTTCCCTTTCAGGCATTTAGGGAGAGGGCAGGACAGAGGCAGGATGAAATGAGGGACTTCATCCTTTGTGTATTAGATGTGGTGCTGTGATGAGTAGGTGTGTGGGTTTTGTCTGTTTGTTTCTGAAGTGCAGCAAGTGTAAGTTATTGCCACGTTGCCATTTCATACATTGGCAATTGGCAAATAAATAACTTCTGGCCGGCAAACGCTGCTCCCTGGCAGATACAGATTCCTGGCACTAAAGGATTAATGGTTTGAATAACTTTTTCAAATACCATTCTGCTGAGGCAGCATGAACGGGGCTCGTGGTCACTTTTTGTCACCTAATATGAGCCCTAAAAGGTTCAGTAAATGACACTGCTGCAATAGAAAACCAGATTAGCTGTCCTATCTTGCCACCGACCCTGCTGTGGACTGCGGGGGAATGGGGCCAGGCTCACTTATCTTCCCTAAGCCACAACCAGTGAGACCTTGTGGTCAAAATACAGCCTCTAATTTCTTTTTCTGTCTTTAGTACATATTTATTTGTGTGTAGTTGAATGTTTTCCTTCGTTCTGATTTCATTATGGTGAAGTAATTGATACTGAGTGGAGTACATTGGGCATGAGATGATTGCTGGTGCAGCGTGTGATAACATGCGTCTGGGAGGGATGGTTCGTACGGCTGTAAGAGCAGGCAGAGCTTTTCATCTCTGTGTCGGATTCAAATCCCTGACATGAAATGAATTAGAAGGATCAGTCTAGCCTGTAGGCTGGTGGACTGACGCCCTTCACAAAGCACATTATTACTCTTGGTCCCAATTTTCACCTTTGTTGCAAACTCGGCCCACAGTCCAAGAGCCTGAACAGACATGAAAACAGAAAATGACCTTCCAGCTTATCCCGCAAGCTCTGGCCCGGGCCACTCAGGATCAAACAGGGAGAGAGTACAGGAAAGCTTCAATTGCTGCTGTCTTGGGTGGAAATACGAGGAAGCTAAAGGCAAGGTTTAATTTTTCCAGGAACTACTGATTCGACAATTATAACCATTGCAATTAATAGTAAATTACACTCCTATGTAGTTCTTTTGGTTTAAAATTTCCCAGGGCCTTGGAAGCCAGCATCATGACCTCGTTTCACAATTTGCAATTGTTATTGCAATTTTACAATTTACAGTTCCCATGGGGAAAAGCAAGGCAGATATGAAATGAGATATTGCTGCAAGGATGCAGTGCAGAGGTGATTATATGCCTCTGTTGCTGAGCCCTGGCCCAGTGCTCTGTGCACTGGCTGTAGTGCAAAATGACCAGTTGTTTGGCTTTACAGGTTGCCCATAATAATGAGTGTTCAGTTCTCAAAGACATCTATTGCAAGATGTTAGTAGACTCTCGCCTCCCAGACCCTTTTTACTATGCCAGAATCTTTTATTTCAAGCTTTTTGGAAGCAGACCTGTTGCTTGACATATAGTTATATATGCCTGTTGTAATTGCATCTGTCAGTTACAACTTCTACACAACTGCATTCAGATACAACTAATTGAAGAGCTAAGGATTCAATTTCTCCTGCTGATTCTCAGTAAATCAGTGGAGTCGGCCCTTAATTGGTAGTGCTCATTTCAGGTAATGAAAGCCTGCTGTTTCTTCAGAGCCATCTGCAGATTCATCATTTCCAAGCTATGAGTTTGCACTCCTCTGTTTTCATAATTCAGTAATCTGTTACAGTCCACAAGACTTTGATTTCTGGCTGTCAGCACTATGTAAATCCACAAGCTTCTGTGCAGATCTCTGAACAGAGGTGGTTTCGTTTGGAGGGTTTACTCTAGCCCTCGCTGGAGCCCAATCATGAAAAAGTGGGATTTGCATGCCTGTAGTGAGAAGAGGCAGAGAGACTGGTGCTGCTGTGGTTATACAGGCTCCTAGAAACTAACTTACCTCCTTCTGAAAACAAAACCTAACCATAACTGATGTTCAAATCATTATAAAGGATCCAGGTCCCAGTGGCCTGGACATGGAAGTGGGATTCAGGCCATTTATTTGCTGTGTGACTTGGGCAGGTCACTTAATCTCCCTGTGCCTCACTTTCCCCTTTCATAAATCTCAGAAAATTTGAGAGGTGTTATTTGGGAAGTGCTGTGAGATTTAGAGATCAAAAGTAGTAACATCTGATGTGCCTACAAATATACACTATAATTGCAACATTACTACACATTACTATATAAAATGAATATTTAAACAAAAAATATATATATAGCTATCAAATTCTTATGTATCACTTCTCTTAAGTAAATTTATTTTGAACTTATATGTAAACAAACGTTGGCAAAATTTGCTCTTTTGCTTTCACCCCTAGAAAACCCATTTTATTGAGAACATGCCATATAGGGGCAGGGGCTCTATCAGTTTGGAGACAGCAGGTTTCCCTCAACGGTAAGCAAATAGCCAAAAGTGAGTGTTAATTGCACGATGGAATGAAGGTAACAAAATAACTTATTTTATATACCAAAAAGAGGGGAAGGGAAGGAGAAAGTAGGAAAAAATGTACAATAAAATAGGTGGAGACAAAAGAATCATAATTAAACATATATACTATGATGGAAAAATGTCTACAAAGAAGCAATAACACAGGTAATATGCTAATTTCCAAATGTGCTAGAAGACACAAATAAAACTCCATTTTTCCCAAGCAGTTGGTGCAATGAAAAATGTGTATTATTACATGTGTCTGGCAAAGGGAGACCTTGTGGGAAAATAAGTCATTGAAGAATTACAATATGCCATTATTGTGCCCTTGGAAGCATAATGGGGAGCGTGCTCCAAGGAGCGGTTTGGGAAGCAGGGAGGAGGTGAGAGTTATTTGCAGATGTGAGTCCAGGCCCGTGGACAGAGTGGTCCCCCTCAAGGCAGCGCAATGCAGGGATATTAGTGCCCTGTAAATTATGGACTATATAGTGACCTCCTGTAAATTGGCAGGTGCCTGGCTGACCCCCTGCCCTCTGCCTGCAGTGCCCCCATAAACCCCCAAGCCAGGCACATACCACTCCGAACGCTGTGATTACCAGTGGGGTAGGCACAGTTAGAGATAAGTAATGAGCAGCATAGTAATAACAGTCGTGATAAATAGATAAAATAAAACCTGCTTGTTGTCGTAAGAATTGTAGGCTCCTGGGAATTAAAATCTGTAGCTTGTGCTGTACAGAACCTATGCCTTTTTATCACTGTGCCCTAAGATGAAATGTCTCTTTCCTGCTTTTATTTTTTCCAACTTTGCTCTTGGTCTGCATGTAATTATGACAATTTGCATGTTGCATGATGTGGGACTGTAGCTTTCAAATGCCAGCATGTAACATAGCGAGACAGGAGCTGTGAAGCCTGAGGGAAGCCCAGAGGAATCCTAGGAAGCGTGTGCCGACCCCGAGACCTGCGATTCTGTAGTGTCAAATGAGTCAAACAGACTCATTTTTGGTCTAAATGTCCTGCAGTTGGCAAGGACTCCAGAAGAGGCCAATACAGAAAGCTTCTGAAAAAGCAGTTTCTAATTCCTGCATCGCCCATCTCATGCCTCTGTGCTCCTCCAGTTTCTGAGAGGGTCAGTCATGCTGTGCCCTGACTCTTCAAGGCAAACGGAGTTATCCCTGGAGACGTAGGTGGCAGAGGTTAAGAGCTGGAGGGGGGTGGGTGGCTTTTTGCTCCACCTCTTTCTGCATTTCTGAACACCACGTACATTCCTGTACATGGGCATGGTGATAGCTCCATAACCCTGAACAACTCCCGGTAGTATTAACAGGAGCTATATTGCACGTATTGTGTATTGTCCAGCTTGAGTTCTAGCTGAACCCTGGAAACTTTTACTGTTACACACATTAGCAATATTTTATTGATCTACCAGCCGTGGTTCCCAAGTGATCGTTGACAAACTTCACTTCAAAAGCCCAATGATCTGGTTATCGGTGGAGGTTGGAGACAGAGGGTCTCTGGGTGCAGCTCCAGGTGCTTCCTACCCAGGGAAAGGACTTGCCCACGAAAATACAAGCCCTGTACCGTGTGTCAGGTTCGCCCCAGGAGACAGCGCTGCTATGACCCGAACTCGCCATTTCACAGTGATAAGTAAATGACGTCTTGGGGTTAAACATATAGTGAGACTTCAAAATTATTATCGTAACAATTTTTATTGGCATCTGGCACGCAACACAGATGCATGAAATTTTGTTTAAGTATGAGAAATATTAACAAAGCAAATTGCCTCTGCTTGTGTGTGTGTTTCAGAAGCCCTTGTTCCACAGCTGTCCTACATCTTACACTATATATATATATATAATTGCTAAGAGTTTGTAAACTCTCTACATGTCTGCATTCAAATAACAATCTCTGGTCTAACTAAGGGGGAACATTTAATGATGTTCCAAGCATTGGCAATGACGTTAAATGATCTACAGCAGGAGAGAGGGAAATAAAAAACTAGCCTTGATAAAACACTCCCTTAAAAAGCTGCATGAATGTAGACCACAAGGACTGCTCCGTTATGAAAAGTATCGTGCACCGTTGTGTATAGGTGCAAACCATGTCAGAGGAGGAAGTGTGCCCAGTGAGCTCTAAGCCTGACATTTTAATAAAGGAAATATCTCATTTTAACTGTGTATGGATTATTTCCCCCTGAGGCTGATACTTATTTTTATTTTATTTTTTTCATATAAAGGAAGCAGGAGAGCTATCAGCAGCTGCAACCAGTGTATATGACATTTTAAGGCAAGCTCCTGTAGTATATAGCAGAAATACAGTATTTGCTTAACACTGTGTTAATAAATATGTACTTACTCATACATTCTCTGGTAAGGTCTTCAAAGGCATAATGAAACATGGTGGTAGAGTTCATATGAGTAGGAGGTTGGTGTAAACTCATGCATATAGCTGAAGAAAGATGTAACTTTATGAGAAATGGCCAAACAGCACCGTTCTTGTTCCTGGTGGTAGCAGTGACCTATTTCTGCATACACTTGCCAGACAGGCTTTGCTCCTTGTTCTGTGTAAGGAGGCATCTACCCATAGATGTTTTGCTGGTAGGGAAGGGACCAACCTGGGAGGTACCTCAGGTCCTGACCATCAGCCTTTTCTGCCAGGTTTCAGACTTCATCTCAACCTACACTGTCCACCCTCACCTTAATTCTCCTCCTCACAACTGCTTCTTGTTTCTCTGATATTCCCTTCCGTATCAAGACTGCAACTCAGCCACGTCTTTCTGATAGCTTCTCCTTCTTGCTGCTGCGTACCATCACTCTAAGGACTGGTGTTTTCAGAGCCAGTGCAGTCATTTGCCCAGTCTCCAGTAGAATCGGTTGTGTTTCCAAAGCTGTGAGGAGACTTTGAAAGTTGTACCAGAGTCTTTAGAGCCAGCTGCGTCACCAGTTGTGCCTGCTCTCAGCAGGACAGGATCACGGTGATTTACAGTCCTCCTGTTCCTTTCCACCTCATTGGTCAGGCAGGATTTGGATAACCTCTTCATTCATGCTGAGGAGCAGGAGACGCTCGGAGATAGGACCTAACATCCACCTCTAGCAGCAGCTACTGCCAGTTGCTTCAAAGAACTGACTAGCACAACTACTACAAGTGCTGTGTGGTAATTTGGTCTTTCCAGAGCCCTTCTTCAATCCTCTAGCATCCTGGTTTAAGACTTAAAGCAAAAAGTTTGAGGCATGCCTGTAGGCATTCTTTTTTTTTTATTCACTCTGTATCTAGTCATGATCTCAGGCTGAAAAGGGCTTTCTTGTGTATTATCTTGAATACTTCTGCTGTGCTTCTGCACCATCTTAAGCACCTTCCCCAAAAGCTGCTTCTTTCTTCCTGCCTACTCTTCAGATTTTCCTGTTACTTATTTTTTTTGTCTGAACTCTGTAACTAGATATGATCAAAAAGTAGTGTTGGCAAAAAACCCCAACCAACCAACCAACACATAGAAATTTATCTGTTGAATTCCTTTTCAATGCAAACCCCATCAAAAAAATCATGCATTGGGTGTTTTGATATAGAGCATGCCTGAAGGAGGCAATGTCTGTTATGGTATATTCTATATTTTGACTTTTGGAGGTTGTATATTCTGTTTCAGTACACAGGTGTAGCACAAATGGAAATCCTGTACACACAGAGCTATCGATGTTTATCCAGATTTCTGGAAGCTCATATCTCTCTTAATCCACTGTTTCACTCTGCTCCTGAATGTCAGCTTTTGTTGCATACATCCTTTTTGAGATACATAAAAAACCAAAGATCATCTTTAATATCAGTATAAGAGATGGATTTTCTGTTCTGTAGGTTTTGATTGCTTACTCGGTTGTTATGCTCAGATATTCAGTGGTAAGGTTTTAACTGTATGCTACAAATTCCTTGAAAGTGCTACTGTTTTGTGATCTGGAAGATTTACACAGGACTTTTATTTGACATGTATCACACCAGGACATTTCTTGTTGCCCCTGGCATGCAGGACTAGTTATTATATTGGCTTGATTATTGGGCATTTGATAAACCTAATAAAGCACTTCCCAACATCTGTGGAGCATTAGGAGAAATAAGTTAAGCCTGACATCATGAGATGATAAGACTTTGTTTTGTAGAGTGATACCCTGAAATCGGCCTTCATGCTGGAAATAAGTGAAAGCTAATTAAAAACTACAGTTCTCAAGCAGGGATTATAGAAACCATGGCCATTTAGCATGAATGAGACATTTCCCTAGCAGTTTTCACAGCCAGAGCTAGAACTACGAGGCAGGGAGGATGATTTTCTCTTCTAAAGCAGAATGTTCCCCTGTGCTGTACTCCTCTCATCCTCTTGTTGGTTGCATTTCTCAAACGATTGTGGTACTTCCGTTATATTTGTATGATAATTTGAATTAGCATTAAAAGAAGTGGAGAGGGATGAGAAAACCTGGAATAGAACTTGATATGAATTGACATCTAGGAGCTATATTGATTTATATTCATTGAGAAATGCAATCTAAATACAAAGAGAAAGGAGCTAGCAACATGTATAACTTCAAATAGGTTATCATATTATCTTTGTCTTTTACTTCCCATATCACTCCTGAAATTTGAAAGGCTCTTTTGCATTCCTGGTCTTCTCTTGCTACCTGAGATAGCAGAGACCTTGTTGCTTCTGGTTTTGGATGAAGCGATAGGAATGATTTATAGAAATAAATAGAATAAATTAACAGATTAGAAAATAGTGGGTTTTGAGGGAAGATGTGTTTGTGCTTGCACATTAGTTAATGAACTTCATGTGCATATCTAATTGGAGTATTTTGACATCCACTTTATAGCACTGAGATATAAAGTTATGTTACGATGCTCCGATGGCAAAACAGTGGTGGCACTGGGAACCCCCTTTGGTCTGCTGTGGTTCAAAAGCTCTGGACATCCTGAGCATGAGAGTGTCCATCCTAGTGAAGGACATATCACATACTTCATTCAACAGCAATGTAATGTCTGGAATGCTGATTTTGAGAGATGTTGAGCAACTCCTGTCATTAAATTATGGTTAGAGCACTCAGTATTTCCCAGGAATGGCCCCTGGGGATGAAGAGTGAGAGTGAAGATTCACACCTCTATTTTAGGCAGCATTAGGCAACTAATTGAGTTGTGTTTGAACGAAGTCAGAAGCCTGATTTCCTTATGGAGCCAGTGGAGAAAAATTAGGTACCTTTGGGGATGCGTCTGATTCAGAATGTCAAAATGCTCCTAAAGGAAACATATCCTATAGAAAAGGGCCGTTATCTCTAAAAGTCAGGCCTCCATTAGGGTTTTTTTGGATTCCAAGATCTGTTTCAAGTCTCAAAAATCTTCTTTTAGGTAACTTTCCAGAAGTCAAGGAAGAGAAGTTTTAGAAGCAGTATTCAACCTCCATGCCCTAACGCCCAGTGCAAGTGTAAGACACAGAAATGTCTTAATAATAAAAGTTTGATCTAAAATATACAAAACAAAGCTCAGTTTTAGGAAGAGAAATGTTATTTAGCATGCTTTCAGGAGCATGTGGCAGATTTCAGTTGCCACAGCTGCCTTGTGGACTGTCAGCTGTCGTATCTGGGGGAAAAGTGTGGACATCTCCTGCCAGCACGGAGTGACCAACGCTGGATAGTTACATGGAGAAACATTAAACCCATGGCAGCCTCTGCTAACTGAGATAGCTGCAGGTGCTGAATTTATTCCAGCAATGGGAAAGTGTAACTTTGAATAAGTGGATTGTTAATGACCGGTTCTTTGGCAGCCCAACAATAGTACAATGAGATTAAACAGATGTAATGATAATTTGTCTGCAAGTATCAGTTTACTTTCCATTAAAAAATATGGTAGCTCTTCAAGCTGAAACACGGATTTTAAAACAACAAGGGGTCTATAGGAAAAAGAGGTTTTGAAGTGGCAAATAACTACTGGCTAACATTTGGACTAGCATTAGGCAGCATATTCTGTTTTTCGTTGGGAGCCACGGCTCGGTTGGCGAGCTGAGCTGCTGTGGGCTATTTTTCCTTTCATTGTAATTTTGTCTCGTCTTGGACACAGTCCTCCTAGTAAAGGATTTCACATTTGAACAAATTGCTTCTCAGCCTGAGCAGTCCAACACAGAAAAGAAAAAATGACCAGATGCTTGTCTCTTTCCCAGAGGGAAGAGTGCAGTGGTCTAACCGTCAAGTTTGACATACCTAATCAGCAGTTCAAGCCCTGGCAGTCATTCAGAGGTAGATAATGCAGACTTGGTATTTTGGCTGGGGACTAGATGGTGTAAAGAATTAGGCACGGGCAAAACAGTTTCCAAAGGGAGGTGACAGGAGATGAAAACAAAATTTGTTCAGTAGTGTAATTTGTTGTCAACATGACTGCTCTGAGTTCACTGGGTGTTGGGACAGGTGTTTTCTGAACCATGACATGAGAAAATCCAGAGGAAGGCAGAAAAGAGGCTTAGCTCGTGAAGCTGGCGGAGGGCAATCTGCTCTGCGGTCACACAGCCCTTGTTTAACCCACACTGAACATTGCGGCTGCCCCAGCCTGGTCAGGCAACATTTGCGTGAGATATGCGAGAGGATCTCAGTAGCTTTGACAGTCTGTAGTCACTGGCAAGGAGTTTTACCAAAGTGAGCCATAAGCGCACCCTGTGACCCTGTGGTCCCCTGCCCAAGGTAGAGGTATGGCTCTGGGCACTCATCGCAGGGACCACCTCTGCCTGTGGGTAGCTAATATCCTTTTTGATCCCATAATTACATACTATGAGTGCTGTCACTTTTCCTGCTCATATCCACAGGGACGGGTTCAAGGCCAAAGAAACACAGCCAAGAGTAAAACTGGGCATGTGGCTTCACTTCCATTACTGACAACATCTTGGGATGGCTGATAACGCTAACACAGGATTCGGAGTCATAGCTACGGTAAAGGTTTAGTCTCTTCTACAAGTCGGGTGCAGGAGGGCAGTGTGATTGTGCAGCGTCGCTCACAAAGATCAGATACTGTCAGGCGGACAAATGTGCCCTGAGGTGTCAAAATCAGCTGCTGCCCCAAGCAAAGGGGCCAGAGGGCCACATATACAAGAGTATTGGGTCTATCACAATTTAGCAGTAAGGCATTGCCAATTGTGAACTCAGCTGGATCTAATGGAAATCTCTTCCATCTCTGATTTATAAGAGTTGCAGACACTTCCTTACAAAATTTTTGGCATTTAAATTTAGAGGTCATAAATTATTTTCTTATCACTTAATATTAGCTATAAAATATCCGTATTTTAATATATTAGTATAGCATTAGCTGTAATCCTCTGAGACCTCCTATTAAGTGAGAGTATGATTTAGCAAAGCTTTTCAGCTCTTGCTTCCTTTTGCTCTTGTGACTAATCTGTTGACATCAGTGGGGCTTGTCTGATTGTTCATGCTCTTAAAATCAGATATGTCCCTGAGAGTCTTTTGGCAATCTGTCTACGAGTAACTTCTGTGCCCTGCTAGTTGTATAAAAATGGCTTTGTTTCCAAACAGAGGGGTCATCTGGCTGAGCATGAGGGTCAATGGAAAGGATTAGGCTCTTCCAGAGTTTGGATCACCTGATCCTGAAGGAGGTGTCTGAGAGTGATGCATTGAAACTGTGTTTTTTCACTCTATTGACTGTAATGAAGAACCTCAGATGATTAGCTTGGGTGGAGACATCTGCATTTTACATGCTAAAAATTTAAGGCAAAAGACCATTGCCAAGACTTTGCCAGTATGTGGGGAATCCAGCTTTCGCTGTCAGCACTGTCGCTTACCTCCCAGGGCAGTTCAGGGCAATGGGTTAGTGACGCTAGAGTTTCTCCAGCACCTTCTCTGGGGAGCAGCAGCATTTGCTGAGGATGAGGATACAGTAATCAGGATTTGCTCTGAACTCTAAAAAACTTGAAATCCATGGAGGGGATGCACAGGTTGCTGAAGGGAAACCAGTGCTTGCAGGGAGAGGTACCTGTGGTGGGTAGGACTAGCTAGGGCTACAGGAGTCTGTCTGGGGGAGAGAGTTGGTAAGAGGAGAGACACTGTGGCTCAGGCGGCTTTGCGCCCTGGAGGGCAGAGTACGGAAAGGGCATCTGGAACCCAGAAAATACACTGGGCTGGTTCCTGAAAACTGTCATAAAATGAGCATAGTTTCAAAAATCATTAAAAATGAAGCAAATTCACTCTTCAACCTAACTCTTACAGGCAGCTTCCCCGTGTAAGCATAAGGATTTCTCAAAGGGCGTGCTCTGATTTCAGTAAACCATGGGGGCATGACACAGTGTATTGGGCACAAGAAGACTTCAAGATAAGCTTCAGGAAAAAGGCAGAGGGAGAAGCTGTGCCTTTCACAGAGGGAGGCATGAATTGCTGATTTTTTGTAGCATGTGCTGGCACAAGGTACTCTGGACTTTGCCCTCACACTCTTTAGGGAAAACAAATCTTGCCAGGAGACTTCAAAACTGCTTTAGGAGAAGAAACATCTTGGCAATCCATCAGAGAACATAATGCACCAGAGGCACCTGAACATCTGATGGTAAGTCACTGAGAATTTCACAGCTACATTTTACTCTGAAAGAAGGTCACTTTCATAAATTTATAAGGCTGAGCTGACTCCCACATGGCTTGATGTCCAGAAGAGTCCACAGTTCATCCAGCTGGGACAGGACCAGTACCCACTTGCCTAAGAATAGAAAAGTCGGCAGTTGTTGTTTGTGATCCTCTCGATAAATGCCAGTTGTGCCTTCATGTAATTTCCAGAAAGGAAACTTTTCCTAAGAAAATGCCCATCTAGAATTATAATGAGGATCAGTGAAAATGGAGGAGTGCTGACCTTGAGAAGAGCAGCATGTGAGTGAACTTTGCTGAGACATCTCTCACAGCTTCTGCTTGATAACTTTGAGAGGATCTTGGCTGCTAAAGTCCAGGATCATCAAAGGAGGAATGACTGGCATCTTTAAAAGTTTGGATATTGCAGCAGACAAACCATTTAATCCTATTTGTTACAGCAGATTTACTGTCCTTTGTTCAAGTTATAAAGTTGTTGTGGGAGGAGGGGGGAAGAACTCGTTTATTTTGATGAAATAAGGGAGATAACAGGAAGGTCCAAAATACAGCTGCATCCCTATAACCTGAAAAGTGAACTCCAGGAGACGTATGGCTGGTATCCACATACTATGGTATCCTCTCTGCCGTTCCTGGCAGTGCAGCGATTGCAAAGCCTGTGTGACAGATAAGCAATTACCCCTTGCTAGATGAGGTTGCCTGTAAAGTTGGAGCTTGGGCTGAGGATCTGCGAAGGGCTCTCCAGACCAGCATGGATGTATGATATAGGCAAGCGGCCACCTTCTCCCAGCGGTGAGAACCAGGGATGGTACCTGACTGACTGTGCTCAGCCACAGGGAATTTAAAAACACGGAGGATGTATGCTTGTGGTAGGGTCCGACCACTGGCAGCGGCCTGGTGATCGGCCACCTTTACGTACGACGATGTGACAGTGTTATTGCTCAGGGTGGAGTTATTTCAGCTTAAGTGCTGTGTGGACACTTATTTAGAAGCTGCTCGGTGCACAGGAGAATGTGAACGGATGCAAGGGCTGTGCAGAAGGGAAACAACATTTAGATTTGCCAGCTTGACTCACAAGTGGCAAAACAGGAACAGCGATTAAACTCTAATCACAGGAAAACAAGAACTTATCATACAGCGTTAGAGCTGGATTTCTCAAGGCAGCAAATCCAATACTCTAGAGGAGGGTGAAGCCACAGATGCACTGCTTCCTTCAAAAAATGTGCTGAGGCAATTGAAGTAGTTGCTTCTCTTGCCAAAGCAAAAAGCATCTCTCTTTTGCATGAAAACTAAAGACTCTTACTTTATCTCATCTGCCTAATAAGCTCATTAATTGTAAGCCATTTAGTTAATTTAAGGTTCTTTGTAAGAGGGACTAAATTCTGCTCTGAGGTATGTTGCTGTAATCCTGGAGTAACATCAATGTGGCTGTTATTGTGGCTACTTAATGCTTATGTTAAGGAAACTGTGAGCTGAACAAAAAGAACAAAGAAATTAACTTAATTATAACAAAAAAACCCGCAACTCTGCAAGATTCCTTCGGTGGCACTTCATAATGGAAAGATGACACAGACATGGAAGAACGTACACAGGATGTTTTGATCTTTAACAGCATTCCCATTGTACCTGGTAGGAGAAGGTATGCTTGGCAGCAGGTGGAGATGGCAGTTTGCAGGTGGAGATGGCAGTCACTGCCGTGACTGGGGCGCTGGTAGGAGGGGGGTCACCATGCTGACACCGGAGAGCCAGCTAGGAATGAGGCCCTGAGACTGATGGGAGCACACATCATGGAGAGCAGCATGTTGGGGGTTGGTGGGAAGAAAAACAGGTAGGAAAGGAGAAAACTTCACTGCAGCTTAGTTTGACTTGCACCAATTTTCTAATTATGTTTAAAAGGCACTTAAGTGTGATGAAATTACGTGTTCTGATCCTACTGCATAGTTGGATGAATTCATAAAGGTGTTTAAAATATTCCTTGTAACAAATGAAAGGGGAGTGGTAATTCTGGAGAACAAAATTACACGAGAAGGAGGTAATTGCACATAATCTTACACTGGATAATAGTACCTTAAACATGGTTATTGGGATGTAAAAGTCGGTAAAAGAAATGTTCAAGTTTTTGAACAGATCTCTTGAGGAAGAAGGAACCAGATCCTAGAAAAAGTGGTAATGTGTTAGAGAGTAAACTCTGCAGTCTTCTGCCTCGAACAGTCGGTTGAGCATGGCACATCATGGAGGTTAGAAAAGGAAAAGCCTACTTGTTCATAGCGGGTGAGATGTTCAAAGGAAATCATACATGATGGAAAGCATCACTGCGGAACTGAACTCCTGTGGCCCTGGGGTAGACTCCACGGTGCCGGTCAGAGTATCGGCTGTAGCCAGTGACTGGCGGATATGAGATTTTCATTTCTTGGACAGGAATGGAAATCTCCTCCAGCCTAGTGAGTGCTTTTAACCCCTCACCTTCAGGGTCACGCTTGCTCTTATAAGTTCTCAGCCCATGAATCTCTAGTTTTTTTCTGGCACAGTAGAAGGGATGGGTTTTGGCTGAGGAAGGCAGCAGGTTTTACTGGAGAAAATGTATGTGCAAAATGCCTCTTGGCAATAAGCCTAAAACTAAACCCAGGGCTGATTTTTAGTCTCCATTGCGGGATCTACTGCAGTTTTTAGGATCTGGATCTGACTTGAAGACCCTTCCCAGGGCTTAGCTCTGGGGCTGTAGGCAAAACATCAAGACTTTTCCATAGCCTAAGGGAAGAGGGCAGCTGAGCAACTCAGGCGGTTGTTGCCCATCTTGCTGCATCAGGATGCAGTGACTGACTGGGCTGTTGTTTGTCGTAAGACCCAGATTTGGCTTTACAGGTCTCTGTATCCCCTTTCTTTCCGAAAGACCAGTGATGCTTACTTCCACTGATGTGGAGCCTTTTTGTTTTAAGGCACACACCAGCCTTTTATCCCTCAGGATCTGCATTCAGATTGAAAGCAAAAAATTAGTTTAGTGGTGAAAACCTGCTCACCCATTTGTGAAGCTCATAAACCCCCAGTGCACAGCGCAGCACAATTGGCAGTCTGTTCCTGAAGAAGCTCAAGGCAAGAATAAGAGAGATCACATGTCGGAAGAAAGCACAGCCGCTTGCCTATTTTCTGCTTGGTTCACATCAGTTCTGCTTGTCCTCCACTAACGTTTACTCAGAAGTTGGAAAAAGTACACGATTGCCATATAACTCTGCCGGACAGCTTGAGAGAGAATGGCTGCTTCTAATACTCTGTCTTTGCTCATTGTTTACTTTCACATGCAATTCAGCAAGACTTACTGTGTTATCACTGCTAGAATACATGCAAAAGTTAAATAGAAAACCAAGATACGAACTTGCAACTGTTTACTCTTTAGCCTTAGGCTGACCAATCCAAATTTCATGTGTCTTTTTTATAAATTAGAAAATTTGCTTGCTTTGCCCTGACCACATTTTGCTCTTCAGGCTTCACATAGCACATAAAGTCATGTGCTGGGTGATCGATTCCAGTCCAGCTTGTGGTATTCTTGGTCACATAGACTTGCACCTGCAGATGTTCCCCATGCTATGAAGTCAGTCGTGCAGTTTCTTCGGGAAAGGTCTGCTCCCTGAAGGACTGGTAGAATCTCAGAGAGAAACTCCCATCTCAATGTGGCTACAAGTTGTAAGTAAGATTATCACCATATGTTGCTCTGTGTGTTCAAATAGAAAGGGTCTTGGCCACATACTGGCAGAAGTCTTGTTTCTGTTTAAAACCGAAGCCTGTGTTTTCTCAGCTTGCTATTTCCTTGGAGCCAAACCTGTATTTAGAGTTAAGGCTTTTTTGTGTTTGTAAAATTAGGCTTTGCGGGATGAAGTGTTTCTGCTACATGAGCAGACACTCAAGGAAAAGGCCGATTTTGGAAGGGTAGTTTTTAGAAACAGGTTGTGAAGAGCCACTTGGAGCTCACGCTGAGAACAATGGTGTTGTGTGGCACTGCAGAATTACGGAACTGCATGTTGGAGCGTGCTGGGAAAGCGGAAGGGAGAAGACCCATCCCCAACCACAAATGCCTGCTACACACAGTCTTTTCCCTTTCAATAGGGGCTGCTCTCTTTTAACCTTTGTGATAATGGACCAGATGCAACTTACCATGCAGTTATCTCACATGGCAGAGTACTTAGTGAAAATAGAAGATGGAGCAAGGCTGTTCAGAGAAAATCCCTTTGTGCATCTGTGGGAGTCCAGAGCACAGAGGTGTCTGACCACCATTGCTAGAGCTGCGTTGAACACTCAGGCTATAATTTTGGTGCATATGCAGAAGTAGTGATGGTGCTACTGAAAACAGAGATAAGGCAGGTCACAGAGGAAGTGAGGAAAAAGAGAAGACTAAAATACAAGCAAAACCAGACAACAGCAGAGGCAAGAAACATAGTCTTTGCAGAAAGGGATGTCTCACAAAGCCAGAGCAGTGGATTTGGTGTGTGAAAGCTCCTGGGGACGGCAATGGGAGCACCCTTGACAGCAGGGAACGGTGAGGGTGGTGGAGCACGGTCAGTCCGTTGTGAGGAATAGGGTGGCAGGGTGCCTTTCCCAGGGCCCTTGGTGCCCTCGTCCTGCTCTTGCCCTGAAGTCTGGCCTGGGTAATTACTAGAGAGAAACCCCCCTAGTGCAGAAGTCTATAGGCAGGTAACAAAGGCATTTCCAGAAGACTTGTGCCTGACCAGTGGAAATTCACTCAGTCAGTTAGTTGTCTGAGCTCCTTGGCTTTCACTTCCTACCCAACGTGTGCTTTTTCCAGCAGCCAAAAAGTTACTGAAATGTGTGTTGCAGTTTGGTATGTTCATTTGCAGGAAAAGCGGGTGGAGAGCGGCCAAGGAAGCTGTACAAGGTTGGGGTTCTTCAGCTGCTGGCAATGCTTTTGCTGCTGTGGAGACCGCAGTTTGACCTAAGGCATGACATGCTCTGATTAAGACAAAGCAACCACTGCAGGCTGAGCATATTGGTTTGCTGGTTATTTTAAATTATTCTTGCATAAAGTCATGCTGAAAGTCAGAATCCCAGAAGAAAAACATCCGAGCTGCAGAATTCTGCCTGGGATTTGAATCCTGTTTCCCCAGAGGTGCACTTTATGTAATGTTGGAGCTGTTGATTCTCGAGAAAACACAGGCAGGGCCACCACCATGGCTTGGTGCTCTTTCTCTGCAGAAGAAGGCTGCCTGGCCATGGCCCTGGACGATGAGTACCTTCCATCCTACCTTCACGTGCAAGTGCATCCAGCGATGCCGCAGCACACTCTCATCCCTGACAGCAGGCGACGGGGGCTGCACGGGATCTCAGCACCTCAAGCATTCAGTCCTTGTGAACCGCGACAGGTTATCCTGAAACAGCCCGAGAGCTCCTAAACATCAATTTACCCTCTTAGATCCAGCTCACTCACTGCCTGATTGCAATTGGAAGTGCTGAATCCTTTTTTCTTAACATTTCACCCCAAATTATGGATTTTCTGGGTTGCATCATGTGTATGCAGTGCTGTATTTGGGCCACCCGCGAAGGTTTAATACAGCCCTTTTAGCTGTTCCGGACCCCGCGTCCCGAGCCCTGATGTTCCTTGCTGCTGAAGAATTGGTGCTGACCCTCAGCTGCAGGATCTTCCCAGGGCTCTGCTGGCCTCAGGGCTGACTTGTGTGGTGAGTGTATGGTCTCTTGGTCTTGCTTTCTGATTCTCTCCTCTTTAGATAATTTTTTTTCTTGAGCGCAATATTAGATGTTTGGGAGAGTCTTCCTTGTTCAAAACAATTCTCTGTCCTACGAGAATTGTCTGTGTGGGTTTCTTTAACCTGAGACTTCGCACAGGGCAGTTGAATGGCCATAAAACCACAGCTGTGGTGGCCTGAGGTGTTTGGAGGGCGCTGAGGACATCCTGTGGGAGAGAGGAGGAGATGGGTTGGGTGGCGGGAACAGAAGAGAGGTGCGGCAGGAGCGGGGAAGTGGAAGGAGAACAAGAAAGAAAAAGAAGACAGGGGAAGACGTATTGCCAGACCCCGGTCCAGAAACAAGCGAACCGGAGGTGGGACCCATTTCCCGGCACCTGGCGCAGAGCAGCCGGGGCCCGCGGCGGG
>NW_009209497.1:0-25001 GCF_000690835.1 Fulmarus glacialis
CCACTGCTCACCCTGTGCCTGCCGGGTTTGCCTCACCGGGAGCTGTTCGGTAGGCCTGATGGGGGTGAACACATTGTTCAGTCTGGTTCCTGCCTTTAAACAGCTCGTCAGGAGCCTCCTTTGTAATGCTTGCTCTGCTCAAAACCGAAGTGAGACATTTTTTTCCTCCCTAGTATGCATTTTCTTGCTGAGGAGCTGGTAACGCTGATGTTAGCGTTATCAGAACGGTTTTCTCATGCAAATATTTATAGAGCATTTCTGGGGCCTGCATTATGTTACTATAATACTTTTTTTTCCTGCTTCTTGTGTTGTTATGCAGGTTGGGTTTTGTGTGCTTCTCATACGTTGTCATCTACTTCCTCTCCTGGGGTTTCTACCTCCCACACCCTTCTTTCCACCAGGGCAGGTGTGGGGAATGTGCAATTTATATAGTGTTTCTAAAGCCAGAAAGCACTCTTTTAGTAGACAACCTTATCCAGTGCTACTGGGGATGTGCTTTTAGGCTGTCAATAATATTTCAGGAAAGTAACGTAACGTTTTCTCTAGAGGTAAGTTCTGTGGTTTGGGTTCATTTTCATGTATGCAGTAGGAAGTTGAAATTTAAAGTTATGTTACTGGAGTTCAGATTAGATATCAAGCACAGTTATATGGGCTTTGTAGGTAATGTTATAAGCCAGCAGCCCACTTCCCAAGGTGTAGAAAAGATACATACAAGTTCTGTGAAGCCAGAGAGATGTACCCAGACCTTGAAGGATGTGTTCTCACTGGTAATGTATATTAAAAAAAAAAGCTAAGGTGAGATGAGACTGTTCATGTCAGATGAACCATCTGTTGCATATGTGGAAGTTAGGTGACAAAATTAAGGGCTGTTCAAGTGTGCATTTATGGCTGTGCTAGCATGCAACTCTTCTGTCTTGACTGCTTTTCCACTATCAGAAAGTTGTGTTTATGAATATGAAATTGTGATAGCTTAATTCAGCCTTTAAAAACCATATGTTTAGAGTCAATTGACCTAATACAATTAGTAGGCCCAAGAAAGTACATGGTACAGTACATGAAGGATTAAGAGCTGTTGCCAAACTTAAATCGCTACTGTGAGGTAAACCTGTTCATTAATATCCAGAATTAATTAGGAGAGGGTGTTTGGGGTCCAGCTTTTGGCAGCAGATTATAGCAGGAAGACCTTTCTTGCTCCAATTTTTGTCAAGAACCATTCTGAAAGAAAATAAGTCGTCATCACTTCATCAGTGTTTTGATTTCCTACAGTAACAGTACCGCTTTCTCTAGTAGAGTCTGGTACAAGCCTAGAGACTGTGTCAAATGCTGCCTTGAATACTTGTTCATTCCTAATGTCTGGTCTGGAAACAGTCATCTGGAATGTGAGTACGTTGAAGGGAGGGGTTTTAAGAAGGATGAGTAAAAATGGTTCAAGTATTACATTTCCTGACTTCAGAAGATGTTTTTAATGAGGATTTCTTTTAGTAGTGAGTCTTTTAACTATAGCTTTAAATCCTAACTCTGTGGTCATAAACTTTGCTTGAATCAATTTATTGAAAACTTGAGGTGAATGCAAGAAAACTCAGGCCTAAAGAAATGGGTGCTATTTTTTTAAAGATATAGTATTAATACAGATTATGAAGAAGTTGAACATTGGGGGCTGGGGAAAGAATATTAAGGAGTCCATGGGGCATTGGCAAAAGCAGCTAAAAAAATGGTAACTGTGTGTGTTCCAGCTGAAGCTGGCTATCTTCTGCTTATCACAGCAGTGATCGCCTTCTGCTTCTTCTGTTGATCATTCATTAAGAATGTTAAAAAAAATCTTCTCTTATTTTTTTCTGATTGCTGGTATTATTTGATTCTTGGGTTTTTTTCCCTTTGTTCAAAGACTAAGAGGTAGAAATTCTCTCATTCTGCCAGAAGAGAGGAAGTGATTCTCCCTCTACCTGCACCTTCCATGGCTAACTTCAGTGATAAGCAGAGGTTTTCATACTGTTTCATTAAACTGGTAGGACATATGGGCACAGTCATATACTTGTAGGAAACTTCTGTACCTATTCTTTCAAAACAGAGCTCCATTGAGCTAAACTTGTTGCCTTGTTGTCTGATAGGGAATCTCAATTCCTACAGAGGAACTGCTGGAGAGTAAGTTTTGTAGTTAGCCAGCAATTGCAAGGAGACTGGAAAAAAGATTTGTATTCACCATGAGGGTTGACCTATATCTTAATCTTGTAGTTGCACTAAAATGAATACACTGCACAGATTGTAACTGGGAACAATTTACTTGCTGCCAAGGATACTTTGAAACTAGTCTTGCTGAATAGATGCCACTTAAGGATTTTGCTTAACTCACTGCATGTTTTAGACGTTCATGTAGTAGGAATAGCATCTATGCTATGGAGTCTGTTTCTGTGCTGAATTTAACAGCTGAAAAATTGATGAGAAGCAATCTGAGGTAATCTTTTTCTTAAGATTTCCTTTTTTCCTCCAAGAATAGGTTAAACAGGGTATGCATTCTCTTTCAAAGTCTAACTAGTCACTTGCACAAAAAGAACATTGAAAGAAATAACTAAAAATACCACAGAAGATCTCTGATGGATGCTCTAACGCAGTCGTTGCCAAACCTTTTCTGTTCATGCACCCCTCTCAGTAAAAAAATTTTTGAGTGTGCATCTTCAATGTTAACTTACAAAAAAATACATGTATGTAATTCTGTACTAACATATTATGTACATCATAAAACATGCACAAAAACAGAAATGAAAAAAGAATGAGATAAAGGTGAAATAAACACTGTATTAAGAAAAGTTTTATTTATTAGTGGTACAAAAAGTATTTTCTTCCTGCACCCCAGTGGGTTGGCTAGTGCACCCCCTGGGGTGTACACACCCCACTTTGGAGATCACTGCTCTATGGCATGCAAACGCTTACTAGTCGCTTTGTTGTGATAGCGTTTGAAGCTTGAAGAGCTTCGTAAAAGCTGGAAGGAAACTGACTACAGTAATCAGTTAGGCCGTTCATCAGAGCTTTGGGAGATTGCCAGCTGCTTGCACTTACTGAATTTTTGGCTATTTCCCAAAGGTGAGTGACCATTCTAATGTTGAAACTAATAGTATTTCTTGTCTGGTAGTAGCAGTCCTTTAGCTTTATAGGCTGTCAGTTGATTTGTTCTTCTAATAGAGCAAAACTTTGGAACTGTTGGGCTCCCTCAAGCTAATGACATTCTTCTTGCTGAATCAGACTGCATAGCTCTTCTTATTTCTACCTCTCTCTCCATAGTGCTCTCTTGAAAATGGTAATTCTCACAAAATGGTAGGTTCTTTATCCAGCATATGGTAGGATCTTTTTATCTAGCATAGGCTGCCAGAGTACTTTTGCTATATTTAAATAGACTGATTGAACACTGGTCTTTCTAATTGAGGGAAAATGAATACATTTTTAAAGATGATTTTAATTATATATGAAGTGGTGGAAGGTTGAAACAAGTTTTTAGCTGTATGAAGTGCTCTAGAGTCCTAGCTGGGCACGAGAGCACGCAGCGGCGTCTACAGCTCAGCGCTGTTTGTAAGTGAAGCATTCTGTACAACATTGTCAGCTGCCCAACGTTTCAGCCACAAGTATTTTTGCCTACTTTTTCCTTTTAATGTATCATTGCATCTCCCTAATTTGTTTAACAAATGGCAGGATTAATTTCCAATTGGCCTTTTCAGAAGGGGTGTATAGAATTAGGCAGCCTTGGTAGCAGACCCAAATTTAACAAAAAAACAAAGTAATTTTTTTAATTTAACTGTGGAAAAACAAACTAAACTATCAGCTTTAATCTCTGAAGCAGGTGCACAAACATAACATCTGTGACTTTGTTTAGTAGTTGAGCCTTGACTAATAAGCTGTTCTTAGGTTCCATAGATCTTTCATTAACACTTTCAGAATAGTTTTCTTAACTGTTTCTTAGAAGTAGACACACTTCTATGAGTAGCGGGTGCATATTAGTCAGCAGTTCTGTGAAATAACAAGGCTGTAAGTGATCCCTCCTCTAGTTACATTATCAGCCATCACTGCAACCTCATCTGCCTAACTTAGAACGAAGTCCCAGAGCTAAGAACAGTTAAACAAATATTTTATTGTTGCTTTACTGCTGTTTTGGAACCACCGTTTTGAATACAATTATTCAAGTACTACAACTTAATAACAAAGCTGGCTCTTTCAGAGAGAATTTAAATGATGCAATAGAAATGAAATAGGTTTATTTACTTTCAATAAAGAAGAGCAAACATTTAATGAGCTCTACCTTATGTTGCTCAGATGTCTCTTGCCTTTCCATTTAGTAAACGTTTTGCTTTGTGTATGAAGTTACGATAAAATTGTTCTTTGATATGTGTGCGTAGATAGTATACCCTATTTATGTTTGACCTTGTGTGGTCTTTTGTTGTAAAGTCAACCTTCCACAAATTGAAATCAGTAGAGCCTTTACCAAAAACCTAGAATGGTCTAGTGCTGTCAGGCATATAGGCTGTTTCTGAGCTGACGAAAACAAACACCCTAGCTCGTATAGCTGTTAAAAGTAACATGATGTTTGCTCCTGTAGTAACAGGTACTGTATAAGTGCTTTGTATATATTAATAGCAGCATACAAGCTACTGGGTAGGTTAGCCCTGTCTTAGTTTTCCCCCACTCCAGAAGCATGTCTGAATCTCTTGACCAGCTCTGGAGTTTGAACTTGTAGGGGTGGGATTTGGTTTTGGATCAAAATTATTTAGGATAGTAGAATGTAATTTGTGGGAAACACAGTAACTTCAAATTTGTTTCATAGTTTCAAAATAGAAAGGACCAGCAAGTATCCTAAATGCATACGTACTTTTACCGTAATTAAAAACCAGCTGTTATATGTGATATGAAGTATTGAAGTTCAGTGGTAGAACTTATGACTTATCACAATCAGCCTTATCTGTTAGATTCCTCAAGCTGATAAGCACTGTGGTCTCTGCCAAAAATGCAGCTAGCCTTGTTTTTTCTTATGCCTCTTTTAGTGTTTTTTTCCAAATTGGTGTTTGTTCTTATGTTGTCTCAGTTGTTACTTGGAGGGTCTGTTTCTTCTGGAGTGCTCTTTGCTGTCTCCACTAGTTTTTTGGCAGGGCTCTACATACTTTCATTTTTGGACCTGTAGGTTACAGCTGCTTACCCACACCGACTGTTCCAGATTCTTCTGCTGGCAGTCAAATTTTTTGAGCTTTACATCCTCTTCAGTATGCTCAACAGACTATTGTCTCAGTTGCACTGTCTAACTTCTTGTCACCTTAGTTTTGCAGCTTCACTAGAAGTCTTAGCATTTTTTCTTGATTTTTATTATGCTGTTACAGCTTAAAGTTGATCCTCATCTTTTTACTTACTTGTTCTAATCAAAGGTTATACTTCAAATAACAATGTGGAAATAGCCTTCTGGAATCTGGGTTCCAAGGTTAGCCCTTTCATTGCAAATGCCTGTGGTTGCTCTGTTAGAGTAATAGCCTTCAAAACATGAGCTGAAAAAGTGTCATGTTTGTAGTTTGTCAGTTCAGAGATTATTTATCTCTGGTAAGACACTTTACTTGCATGAGGATGAAAAGTATGCAAATTTTGTTTGCTGCCAAATGCTTACAGAAAGTCAGCAGAGTTCTATAAACTTTTGGAGAGTTTTGTTGGCATTCAGTATTTGTGCAGGTAGTCTTTAATCGCTAACATAACATACTAAATGGTGTACCTCATGTACAGGGCACTAACTTCTATCAGTTTAGGTACCTTTTCTAGTCAGAGTGCAGGTCTCCAGCTTGACAACGCCTTACCACTGCTATAGGGCATTACACATCCCAGAGTCTCAGAAGGGGGGAGTTTCTAAATGTAGTAGGAGTTAGTGGCAGCTTTGCTTAGTCATCTCTTTATATTTTGAGCTTTTATTTTGGTTTAAGTAACTTGGGTACCGGAGAGAGGGAGGTCTGTAGCATCTTCTTTCAAATGGGGTGGGTTTTTTTTTACCTAAATGAGGTGGTATCAGATACTGATGGCTGGAAACAGTCACATTTTGGCTGTGATAATTTTAGAGGCTTTTATTCGAGATGATAGTGCAAACCAAGTTGTTCGAGTAGCCTGTTTAAGTTACAGGAACAAAGGAAATAAGAGACAATTCTGTAAAACAATGGTAAAAATGTCATAAATAAGCTTTTCTGATTATCTTCTCCCTCCTTTTCACCTCTATTCCTTCAGGTCTCTGCCTAATAGCCTTTCTTCTTTACCATTTCTTCTCTTTCCGATCTTTCTTATCAAGATTCATATTATAGCCCATTCCGATAAGAAACAAGGCTTGCAGCTCTTGAACGGTATCTTGAAGACAAACTAATTTATCACAGTTCTGAAGAGAGACCTCTATATAAAGGTTTGAATATGCTGATCAGGCAAAATTAATTGGCATTCTATAAAGAACAATGTTTAATTATGAGTGGGGTGGTATTAATGTAACTTTCTGGTTGCTACTGAAGCTGTTTATACTAAAGCTGGTTTGGTGACTAAAAACCTTAGGTTCCATAGGCCCTTTTCACTTGATGTATACCTTTTAAAGTAGTTTAGTTGGAATGGAACAATTCAGACTGTGTAGCAATCTAGAGGATTGATTTGGGTCTAAAAAAAATAAAAATCCACACTTTTTTCCAGTATTGGACACACAGTTGTGTTGGCATAATTGAAGGAAGAGGATTGTCTGTGAAACATTTGATTCTTCCTGACAACGCTAACAAGGTCTTTCTGAAGTGCGTTAGTCAACTTAGTACACTAGAATACTTCAGAACCATGGTACAATATTATAGCTAAACTTATTTTTATTTTGAGAAAATTGCTCGTGAAAAAGCTTTTTACTGACTTACAACATCTCTTCTAGATGAAGAGGGAAATCAAGATGAATCGCTGGACTCAAAGGTGAGGAAATAAGTTTCTAGTCATTCTGTTTTTCTTGTGGAGTGAGAGCAAAAGTCTGAAATTCAGAACTAAGATTTGATTCCTGTTTTAAACTGTTCTGTAGCTCTTGCTGTCTCATTGATTCTTCTGATGCACTGAAGAAATTAATGTTGTGTTATATCTTTGAAAAAAAAAATTTTTTCTTTTCAAAGAACTGAAAGGGATAGAGTCAATGAGAGCTGATAGAGGTAGCTCAACTTACTTTTGATGCTACTGTTTAAACTTAGTATGTTAATTAATCATATCTTTAAAAAGTAATGTCTTTTTTGCCAGCTGTTGCTGCTCAGTTTCTAATTTTCTAAATTATGTGGCCGCTTTCCTTCAGACTTTATCTGCAGAGGACCAGGTAAAGGACCATTCCACAGGAACTCGAGTGGTAGCAGGTCAGATCTTCCTTGAATCAGGGAAATCGGACTCTCAGTCAGAGGATGAAGAGAACTTTCACAGTCAGGAGGAGGAAAAACAGAATTCGCTGGAAGAGTTGAACTCTCTAGAAATGTCAAATCTATTAAATAAAGATTTGGAAGAAGCAGAAATACAGAGTCCAGGTAACTGCTCACAGACTTTTGAACAAGTGGCAAGAAAGATGCATCTGAGTAACTTTGGCATGTGGATGAACACAAATAGTAATTTTGAACATATGAAATAACTAGTGTCTTAACCTTTCTGGAATGGAATGGTAATTGCTGCCTTTTCCATTAGAAAGCAACACCAAAAAGTTTTCAAATATATTGTGATTGAAGCCTGAGTGGTTATTTTTAGATGCATTTGAAAGGGTTTTACATAATTCTTGTTGTTTCCATCTTCTTGGAAAGCTTTAACTATCGAATGGAGAAAGCCCTGATTCTTCAAGTAGGACTCAAGTACACAGACTATGCTGTGTGTATGTATACCAAACATAGAAAGAGAAATAGCATCAGTGTTTCAACCTGCTGGCTGTTTGCCTGGAGAGTCAGTTAACAGAGAAGGAACAAATTGTTACGCAAAGACAAGCTTCCTAGGACAGCATTAGGAGCCTTAAGGCAACATCTAAATTGAATGTAAACTTCAGTAAGGTTTTAAATATAGGTAAAACCTTATATCCTTGTGCCTAATTCCCAGGAAATTCTAGTATTTCTTTTTTACTACTAATGAAAATATAAATTTAATATGATTTTTTGACCTGCAGTTAGTAGTGGATGATAACTATATGGCAGTTGAGTACCCTAGCCTATGCAGCAAAGACACTTCCTTTTCACTTGTCCATAGAAAGTAAATCTTCAACTTTACTGAAAAAAATATAGTTACATGATAATATAAGTATTTGTCTATCTTCTCAACTCAGATTTGAATGTCAAAAGAAAGCAGGAGTTGTGAAATGAGCTCCGTTGTATACTAACTTTCAGTGTTTTCTAATAAGCCTTCCTTATTAACGCAGAACTAGTTTGTAAAAACTCAGTAATAGGATTAAGTATTGCTGTCGATAGGTGTGGTGTTGTACAGGAAAAAGGTATATAAAATCCACCAAACAGCTTGCTGCCACAAAACAGTCAGCTAAGCACCATATTTAGTCAGTGCAGTCTATTTCAAAAGCAAACTTTAAGATACTTTTACTCTCACATCAGAAAGGTGTAACCAGATGGCTTGCTCCCTGGCAACTGAGGTTTTTAACTACACCTGTAAAAGTATTGTAAGTGACTTTCAAAAACCATAAATTTAAGTCTTGTGCAGTTTTTGGAACCTCTTATGAAGTAAATAAGTGATGTGGATGGAAGGATTACTGGTTTTATCTAAAAGTATTTGTATTCTGGCAGGAAAAAAACGACAGCTAAACGACAGCTTTACTGGCAAACTTTAACTGGGCAGGACAGGAATCTACCTCGGGTACAGATGTTACATCTTTTGAATGAGCTACTGGTGACAGGACTGCATTAAGGGAGATTAAAGCTTTTCTAAGTACAGTTTGGCTCCTGTGTATGGTCATGAGATTGCATGGAAAAAAATAATATTCTTCAAGTTTCCATGAGTATTTTGCAGGATATTGAGCAGGAAAAAATTTCATCTTCAGTAATTTAGAATTAGTACTACTAAGGCTTTTAACCTTCTAAGAAAGAAGTTGTCCTGCTCTCTTCTGATTAGCGAGGAGGTCTTGTGTGTAAAGAAAATGGTATTTTTTAGTTATTTATCTTTTGTGTGGTATGTTTTTGTAACAATCAAGTTCCATACTAACAGTTTTTGCTGAAAACTGCCCACGAGTTTATACAGAGCTGGCAATTCCTGTTGCGTTTGTTTTCCTATTTGAAGGAATCTTACAGTAATGTAACCAATACTTATAATAAATCTATATTTGGGTTTCCTGCACCATAAAGTGTGAGATGAGATGTAAGTAAATAAGGACAAAATATAATGATAAAATACCATATACTTTATTCAGACATAGTAAACCAGGTAAATTGCTACTTGCACTTTGACAAAAAGTAATTTATCCTCTGAGTAAATTATTTGCCTCAGTTTGTATTTATCATTCGTTAAGTACATGATAAAATAACTCTGGTGAGCATTTTATTCTGTGATCGCATTGCTGTGTTGCTGTAGGGGTTAGTATTTGTTACTATCAGGGGGGAAAAACAGCATTATGGTTGAATTTAGAATTAAAAAAAGGCAAGGGGGAGGACTGGGGCAGAGTAATTTCATAACTTCAGTGTACAGCTAACTCATGCAGAGCACTGTGTAAATGGTTCGTGTCCAACTGCTTTCAATGTAGGAGACAAGGTACTAAACAATACAAGTAAAACTTCAAGATCTCAAATAGTTTTAATATCCTGGACCTGGAGTTTGTTCAAATGACAGTGATAAGAGGTCCTATCAGTTGTAGTTACATATACCCTTAGCATGAGTTTGTGCATTACGCTGTGGTTAACAGATGTCTGAAATGATTCCAGGCTAATTGCATCTGGACACATTGTTTTTGAATGCAATTTCTGAAAATAACATTTTTCCTTGTGTGTTATGGGATAATTAACTTGGAGTGGTATGGTGGAACATCTGCCAAGGAATCAAATTATGAAGAGCAATTTGAACAGGTCAACTAATCCTGGAGACTTCCTTATGCTTCAAAAAATCAACGTGAGATTTTTAAATTAGTATGGTCTCTAGGCCTTACAAGTATAGACCCTAGAAAAAAGAACTAGCTTTCTCTGTAACCACAAGAATTACAAATTTAACTTGAAAAAACACCGTATAATTGACATTCTCAATTGCATGACTTTGTAAATGTCTTCAAATGAAGCTGAACCCAACTGCTGGATTTAGCTTAGTGAAAGAGGAAGAATCTTTATAAAAGGCTAATTGAAATAATTTCATTTTCAAAAAATGAAGATAATTCTTAGTCTTCATAGAAGACTGATTTTGTTTAAAAATATTGCAATAAGTAACCTTTGAATTTCTAGTTTATGAGAAATGATAAATCATGCTGTTCAAAGTAATTTTGAATGCAACTTAAATATATTGGTGCAGTGAAATAAAGTTTTCAATATAAGTATATGCAACAATAGAAAATGACTGGACTCATAGTGATTTCATTTAAGTCTTTTCTTACAGTTGTATGTTCTAAGTGTACTCCCTGCTGATATTCAAGTACTTTCAGTATCACATTTGGCGATGTGAGTGGTTTTGTCATGATTACGTCTAACCCTGGGGCTAAAATGAATATATGCACTGGAATGCACTTCAAGGGTAGTCTTTTGCATGAGGAAGGGAGTGCAGAGAAGAGAAAGTGAAAGGAAGGGCTGTTTATTTTGGTAGGCAATAAAAATGTAACCAAGATTTGCCTTTTCCAATCTAAACAAAAATATTTTCTTTGCTTAGAACTAAGGAATGTAAGAAACCACATACCTTCTGTTTCATTTCTAATTAAAAATAAGAATAATATTTTTTCAAGTGCTATTTAGAAAAATAATTGCTTTTTCAGGCTTTTGTAAATTAGAAATTTTACTGAAAACTTGATTAAATGCAGTTCATAGAAATCAAAACCAACATAGGAGTGCTTTCCCATATGTAGTGGATGACTTTAATTAGTGGAGTAAAGGAAAGCAGTCTAATTCCTGGGTACGTATTTTCAGTTTTGACAGCTATTGGAGGCACTGCAGATGGTGAACCTTGCTACTTCCCCTTTTTGTTTATGGAGAAGGAGTATGCAGAGTGCACTGCAGATGGGAGAGAAGATGGCAGGCTTTGGTGTGCAACGACCTACGATTACAAGAAAGATCAAAAGTGGGGCTTCTGTGAAAGTAAGTAACCTGATGTCTTGTCCAAGGAATGCTTTCTTAAGCTATTATTTTCAGTCCTCTCAATGCCCTTTATTTCTGGGTCTAGAAGTCCCTGTCATATATTAATGGCCACTTTATACTGTGATATACAAGTAATTACAAAGGCAAAGTTCTCATGATGGAAAAGATTATAATGCAAATGCCACTTCCCAAAGCTATTTGGGAAATCTTGCAGTGGAGGCATCATAAAACTCTTAGTTTCTGAGGCTGTAGGAGTATAGGGGTTTGACAGTGTTTCCCATTATACTCACTGATTTGTTGCACAAACGCAACCCTTCTCTAGGAAACGTCCTCCTGAAGGAGGAACCTTTCTTCCTTACACAGCTTGCTTTGGAGCAATGAAAAGAATATTTTAACAGCAAATTCGCACATGAGAGACATCAAGTGAGAAGAAACTGTCTACCAAGATATCCAACACCTGCTTGAGACAGCTTTTTTAATCACTTCGCTTATTTATTGGTCTTCAGAAACATATTTGGTTGTATTTTCTCTTTAGAACCAATAGGAATTTTGAGAGAATAGTCTTGAGCTGTGTAATTGGAGCTCTTAATATACTCTTCTCTTTTTTTAAGCTGAAGAGCAGTCTAATAGAAGAAGACAGATGCAAGAAGCTGAGGATGTTTATCAGACTGGAATGAAAATCCTTAATGAAAGCAGTAAAAAGGCTCAGAAGAAAGAGTAAGTCTACCTCCTTTACCCCCACAAGAGAAGGATGACACGGCTGGTCACTCTGGCTTAACTGAAAAATAACTTAAATGAGTTGCCCTGGGACTTTGCAATTTATTGGACTTAGCATCAAACTATGCAGTGATAGTAGTGAAAAGAAATAGTAATTTCAGGGTATTTAGAAAAACAAATTTATGCCTGCTTTCCTCTGAATCCACTAAAAATTGTATAAGATTAATTTCTGAAGAGTGGATGTCATCAAAACATTGACTTAATGCAAGATGGTGCCGCAATTCTCTAGCTACAACTTACATGTGGCAACTGCCCAGAAAAAAACCTGAGAACATGATACAAGATAATTGTCCTTTTTCAAATGTTTCTTACAGTCTGGTTCTCATTCTGCTTCAACGATTAAGTGGGAAAAATCAGCATTTATTGTCCTGCTCTGTTTTTGTTCCTGCTTTCTGATGTTTTCGGTCACCATAAAAATAGTATTAAACTTAATCTCAACAAATTGTTAAAATTCTAATAATTAACATTGTATGAGAGAAAAGGGTAATGCTTGTAGACGAAACAAAAAAAAAAAAAAGAAATGAGCGTTCTGTTCATTCTGATCTGTTTAGTTTCTACTCTGTATGTGTCCAATTACTGATGAAATAGTTGTCAGCTTACCACTATAATTAAGAATAGCTATGTTAATTTAGAACTCCCTGGTACTCATGTTGACAACTTCATCAGTAAGTGGTGACTTCAGGCTGTTGATTATTATGTGGGCACTATTACCGTGTTAAACTTGTTTGTGGAGATAAGGGAGCATATTTCTACTTTATGTATCAACGAAACTGAAGCACTGCTAGAGGTTGTCCATCACACTTTAGCAAAGACAAAGGGAGACAGTATCTGTTAGACTCCGACTAATAATTATTTTGTATAAAATAGTGTAGGAATTGTAAAACAATATTAGATCTTAGTTCTCTTGAACACCTTACACTTTCTTAGAAGATGAAATTATGTGAGGAACCAGGTGTGCCTCAGCCTGTCCTAAAGAAAGAAAACAAGTCTGAGAATAGAAAGGAGGAGAGGTGAAGAAAAATCTTGGAATGCTATCAAAGGTCCATGAGAAATCAAGCTAAAGCATGCTTGACAGTACTGTGTTATGATGTTTAAGGTTACAGTTTTTTAAGTTGTTGTGAAACCAGCTGCTGTGAAATTACTTTGGAGGACTACTGTAAGTTCTGAGGGCTGAAATAAAAAGGGGAGTTTCCAGAGAACTTTCTCATTGTTAGCATGACTGTTTCATCACAAAATTGATGATGTGTGCAGTTGTATTGGACCCTACACTTACTGTTTTCATTGGAATGATTTTGTACTCAACAAATCAAAGAGACTCCATAGTCTTTTTCAGGCTTGTTTCTTCTATCATGATCTGTGAAGCTGTCAGAGTAGTGGTCCTACTAGATACCTAGTACAGGACTTAAAATTGTTGCTACAAAAACATGATCATTTGACCTTAAACTTTTCATATATCTTGCAGGGGAGGAAACGCATACTGCTTTGCATATGGAGTAGAGTGAAAATTAAAATCCAGTTTCTCTGTTAGCTAAATCATATGAGTTGTTGCATAGATTGTCAATTCAGAGCTGGAAAAAATGACTGTAGGTAGATGCACTTGTAGAAAATAGAGCCTAAAACAGAGGAACAGAACACCTCCCCAGAATCTTCAGGTTTATGAATGGAATCTGCTTCTTTGCCTCAAGGTGACTAAGAAATTGTTTTCTTTTAAGAGCATATCAATATCTTCTGAAAGCAGCTGACATGAATCATACCAAGGCAATGGAGAAAGTGTCTTATGCTTTGTTGTTTGGGGATTACCTGAAGCAGAACATCCAGTCATCAAAAGAACTATTTGAAAAACTAACAGAAGAAGGGTCTCCTAAAGGACAAATGGTATGTATATCCTTAGATTCTACAAAAGTTTTTACAGGTTTATAAATTGTTTTATAGATTGTACTTACTCTAAGGTGGTTTTGTAGATTGTTCTTGCATCCAGAATAGAATGACATCAGTAAGTGGTATTTGTTGCCTTGTTAAAAAAGACAGCAGACAGAGTGCTGCTTTTTTAAATTGTTTGAAAACTTGATGTAAAATGTTTGGTTCAGGCTCTGATTCAGGTAATGTATTTTATTAATGCTTGCCTAAGCATTTCCTGATCCTGACTGCGCATTGCCTTTACCTTTTTAAATTTCACCAGTGCCTTACTTCAGTTCAAAGGTTGTCCCCCAAATGCTTCTGCTTTACCTGGCTTCTGCATGCTGCTAGCATTACTGAGGGTGCAGTGGCAAATGGACCTGCACTCTCAAGGTAAATGCATGGAAACAGGTCTTCTCTTTGAGTTTGAAAAAACAGCATTAAACTACCAGTAATATAGTATGGTAGTGGTCTTTTGATTTAATTAATTAAATAAATTAATTAATTAATCTGTTGTGTGACAGACTAGATTGGATGTATAAGTCAAAAAACAGGTAGATACAGATAACTCCAGCCAACAAATCTTCGCTGAAACTCTGTGTTACTTTTCATTTCTCTTGTCATTTGTGTGCGATGTTGTGGCTTTTCATCTGCAGTTTTATCTTTGAGATGGGTAGATATACACACAGACAAATTTATAATCTAGGAAGTTATAAACTAGGAATCTTGAAAGCTGTTTAGTGGAATGGGACTCACTTTGTCCCTGTGCCTTTGAACATTATAGAATTGTTCATATGTAATTGTCCACATGTAATGTCATAAAATGTGGGTGTTATCAATTTTAATATCTCAATATCTGCATATACTTATTGTTTAATTGTCTCTTGCTTTGGAAGTGTCAGCTTCTTTAGGAATTATCCAGTTTCTTTTAGGTCTTTGGCTACCAAGTGTCCTGCTGTTCCCTGTTTAATGTTGGAGTGCTGAGTTACCATAGAAAGCAGGAACATGTTTTCTCTAGCGACTTTATATCTCAGTGAAGACTTTGACTTTTATTGGTCTATAATTCAATACTGTCTGCATGAGGTGATTTTTTTTTTTTTTTTTTTTTTGGGGGGTGTGCTTTCACACATAGTGTGAAATAGTCTTAGAATAGTTTTAGAACACTGTGAAATATAGACACCTTTTTATATATACTTCTATCTTCTGTGCTACTAGTTTCTCCTGTGAGCCACACAGCTGTAACAGGTGTTACAGATAGAGCAGTAATTATGTAAATTTTAAGAATAAAAATAACTTTTGAAAAAACCTCAGCCAAACAGCTCTGTGCATTCTAACTGCTTATATTTATAGTCATAAATGCAACTAACCCATGGCGGAACAGATGCAAAATAGTAGATTCATACGATCTATTAGACAGTAAATCAAACAGTAAGACTATTCTAGAGAAGTTCATGGTTCATGTATGTTTGCACTGGTGTATGAGACAAATAGGTTACATGAATAACCTGACAAATATAGTTGATCTTCACTTGAGGGTCTTTAAACTGGGATACTTTTACTGTTCAGGACCTTTGGATCTACGTTTGGCATTCAGGCAAGTAGTCATTTTTTCCTTGCATTCGATCCACTAGACTGAATTCTGGTGACTTGTATTTATGTTAGTGTCCTAGGCAACTGAATAATTTAGAAACTTCAAACTTTAAAAGGGGCAGGGAAGGGCCTAGACATAGGAGGGTATCAAAGTGAAGGTAGTGCTTGACATATTCTTTGCAGCTTTGAATTGTTGTTTGACTTCTTTATACTTTTGTATTCCAGGAAAACTGATCCTGGATTTTTCAAAGGATGTGCTGACAAACTTTATTTTATTTCCAGGCTCTTGGATTTCTATATGCATCTGGTCTAGGAGTGAATTCTAGTCAAGCTAAGGTAACTCAGAAATCTTCAGTGTGTGCTCCTGTATTTTATCTTGGAGGCAGATGTTAAATAACCAATGATTTTGTTTTAAGGCCCTGGTGTATTACACTTTTGGAGCTTTAGGAGGAAATCTGATCGCCCATATGATCTTGGTAAGTAAGATAGTTAGTAACTTTACACATGCAAGAACTTTTTTGTACTCTTAAATATTTAATGTAAGGTTTGCATTCATGTGAATACACTGTCCAAATATTAGATCATCATGCATGCATTGGGTGGGCAATAGTATCCTCCCTGTTATTCCTTGTTAACTTAAGGAAAAGTCTGCTCATTGTAAGCTGTATACCACTGTGAATCTAGATGGACTGTGTTTACATCTCTTGACTTAAAGCAGAAGTGTCAGACTTTTAATTTTTATAGGCTAATGAGAACTGTGAAAGCCAGAGATCTTTACAGAAGATCCTGTTTAAATCAGTATTGTGAGATTTAAGACAAATAAAGTGCAACATGTGTAAGTAAAAGGCTTTAGGTTTTCACCCATAAGTACCATTCTGCTTATTTGCTTTTTCTTGAGTAATATCTGAAGTATATTAGCTATGCTTAACCTTTAATGGTATCAGTCAGTTGTTTTTAATGCAGACACAATGGACCTGTGGCCTTTGTTTTGCCTATTGTCTCATCAAATCTTGCTCAAGTAATGTGAAAAAAGTTTGTAATCTCGCAAGCAGTATGTTGTCAAATAAATTATAGTCCTGTATTTTTTTGTGTTCCTTTCTAGGGTTACCGGTACTGGGCTGGGATAGGAGTCCTTCAAAGTTGTGAATCTGCTCTCACTCACTACCGACTTGTAGCTAATCACGGTAAAAACTTTTTACTAGGCTAACGTTCTTTCTATGTATTTCTATATCATTCACCTAGAAGGTACTAGAAGTACTATCAACACTAATAGGACAAAAATAGAGAATACCAGCTATTAAATGAGTTATCTGTTTGGCTCTGAATCATGATATGCTATTTTTATCTCTATCTGTTGAAATGTCTTTAATTCTTAGAGAGTGTCAAAGTAATTAATTCTTTCTGAGTAATAGTTTGAAGGTCTGTAGAGATCTGTTTTTACTAAGTTGCAGTGTAATATTTGTATTGAACAAAACTGTCTGAAAATTTATCTTACCTGTTTTCCAGTTGCTAGTGACATTTCTTTGACTGGTGGCACAGTGGTTCAGCGAATTCGCTTAGCAGATGAAGTAGAAAATCCAGGAATGGCAAGTGGGATGCTAGAAGAAGACTTGATTCAGTATTATCAGTTTTTAGCAGAGAAAGGAGATGTACAAGCACAGGTAAGATTAAGTTCACCTGATGGTATGCAGAGGCTTTCAAGAATTACAGGAACAGCTTTATGAAATATGGAAAGACGTTGGAGCTTTAGTTTTCTCTTCCTCCTAAATCAACCTGGTTGCTATTTCCTCATTAGTCTTTATGAGAAGAGGCTTATATTTTAATGTGTTTAAGGTAGAACTTGGACAGAAAATGCAAATTTGTGTGGAAAATAAGTCCAAAACATTATAACTTTAGTATCTTAGGAAAGAGGATCTTGGCTTCCAATAGAAACCAGCCAGACTAGTCTAAGGATAGCTTTAGATGTTGTGGAGGAAGCCTTGATCAAAAGAACTGGCCCTGACAGGGGACCTTAGTTTCTCGCTGCTTCTCCTCTTACATGACTTCTGCATGCTGCAGGCTGGACCTCTTCTACACATAATGCAGGAGGGGAGGACACTAATACAGGCAAATTGTCACAATTCGACTTGATCATATATGGCTTAAGAATTAGGTAGGCAGAATTCAAATGAACAATTATTATTTTGTATCTAGGACAGTCACATAACTTTTATCTAGGATAAATTTCTGCTTAGGCTAATGTGAAAAAATAGGACTGCAGTTATTGAAGCAAATCTGTGCCTTCAGACTTTGTGGCATCTTTAACTCTGATATGGTCTGTCTTTGTGCATGTAATTAGCTCACTGGTATCTGTATTACTAGAAAAAGAAAGTCCCTACAGAAAAGTGACTTATTTGCAATGCAAAAATTTATTTTTAGGTTGGCCTTGGACAGTTACACTTGCACGGAGGAAGAGGAGTAGAGCAAAATCATCAGGTACCCTTTCTGTGTATCTCTGATGCATATTATGCTTGGTGGAGGGGGAGAAAGTATAGCTGAGACCACAGTGAAGCAAAAGTGTTTAAGTACCACTGTAAGGTATTTAATGACTTCAGTAGTCTTGTTCAATAAAACTTAATTCATTCAATAAAACTTAATCTTTATGTGACTAGTACATGGAACTGATTTTCTTACACAATTAGTTCAAGACTAATCATCTTAGAAATGAGGAAGTCAAAAACAAAGACCAGATTTTCATCAAGTAGTACTTGGAACAGGCTGAGCTTTTGTACGTGTAGTAGAATCTTCATGACGCACTGTGTGTGCATTAGCAATGATAGTCTAGTTTATGTGGCTTGCAAGAATATTTTGCTTCTGTAGACAAAGCAGTGCAACTTTCAATACTAAGGATATTAAGTGTGCATAGATAATAGAACTTCTGCTGATGCTACTGCTTATAGAAGTTAAAATAGCTAACCTCTTCTTAAAGTATATGTTGAAAAAATGGAAAGCTGAGGATGTGCAGTCCTGAGGATTATTTCAGACTGGTTACCAACTGGTCATCACATTTAATCACCTTAAAATGACTGCTCTATAAGGGTTCAGAGATGATATCAAGTGGTCAGAATGAGTATAACCAAGCTCTGTGTAAAACTGGAATAGGAACTGGCAGATCTCTCCTCTTCTAAACAGGGTTTGGAGATACAATAAGGAAGTAAGATTTACCTGTGTAGCTTGTGCATAGTAGCAGCTGTAGTATTTTTTTTTTTTCCCCTCTGCTTTTTGGAATACACTGTTGAGAGGGATTGCTGCTCAATATTCTGATTATAAGTGGGGAACCCTGCTACGTATATTAAATTAGGTGGGATTGATAACTCTCATCTCCAGAAGAACCTTGTAATTTGGCAAACAACCTACTCGCATCTGCTCTATTTGCAAGAAAAGGTACTCAAATCATAGTCATGGTGGCTAAAATACTTGTTTTCTTCCCTACAGCGAGCATTTGAGTACTTCAATCAAGCAGCTAATGCTGGCAATTCACATGCCATGGCCTTTCTAGGAAAGGTAAGATGGACAGAAACACTCTCAAAAGTAAGCAAATTGACTGTCTTTCAATGAAAAATAACACATATTTCCTACTTTCTCATATCAGGTAGTCTAAAACTTGAATGCTGGAATCGAAGTACTTGTGCTTTGCTACTGTTTTGAATTGTCCTGCAACATTCGAATGTCATAGTCTAGTATGTCTAGTCTAAATTTTCTACTTGCTCCTTTGCTTTAGGAACTTCTGTTTTTTCTAAATAGTGCTTGAACTAGATCTTTTTTTAAAAACTAAATAGTTAAATACCTAATTGTCCTTTTTCTGTGGTGGGATTCAGCCCCCACACAGTGTGTGGGGAAAAGCTAAGCTTCTCAAAATTTTGCCTAGTGGGAAATACTAAATTCAGGAAGGAAAGGGGAAAGACATCTGTATTCTTATTCTGCGTAGAGAACTGAGGCATCTGAGTCAGAGTTGCCAATAGGTCTGCATCTACTCTGAACCAAAGCCTGAGTCTATCTGCAAGGTGGGCCATTGTGTCAGTTTTCTCACATTTAAGTCCTTTTGTTAATCTAAAACGTGATTGACAAGCTGCTAATGGTGATATGTGTTACTGCTTAGAAAGGTATTTGGGTCACTTGCCTGAGATCTGGGTTGCAGGCTACCTTCACCCTGTGAGGAGCTAAATCCTTATTACTCCATTTGAGTACCCTCTAAGGTTAGGCTGCAGTAAGCAGCAGCTCTAGCTCATCTTTTTCAGGCTGTCACTGCAGTAGAGGATGCAAAATTCATGTCCTTAGAGCATGAATGTGCTGACAGGAGAAATTGCAGGTTCCTGCTTTCCCTGTGTTTTGTACACCCTGCTTGGGTGTTTTGTATCTAATAAATGCTGAAATGAACAGGGTTTAGTAATCAATTTTTGTTTTGTTTTCAAGAAGTATTTTAACTGCCAATATAGTTTGACTTCCACTGGTCTTACAAGATTTTTGCCCAATTATGTGTTCTTCACTGCACACTGGTAGAACTCAAAAATGAAGGGTATTTTCATGAAAACTTTTTAATTTTATGGACAGTTCATTCTCCATTAGAAAGTTAAACCCTCTGAATCTGAATTTTACAGCATAGAGACGTGTTTTCTGCTTCTGGGCAAGTTCTTTAATGATTATTCCATAATGCAATAGTCAGTCTAATAGTACAATAGTCTCCCTCTCACATGCAAAGTGAAGATGCTTTATGATCTCCATGCTAAACTGACTTCTTCACTGTTTTTCAATAATGCCTTTCTCCTTCAGATGTACTCAGAAGGAAGTGATGTTGTACCTCAGAGCAATGAAACAGCTCTTCAGTATTTCAAGAAAGCTGCTGATATGGTATGGTTATCTGTAAGCTAGAAATACAGCATATGCATTAAAAAGTTGATTAGCTGGGAAATGCTGCAAATGCTTCCTTTCACGCACTTCCATGTGCATACACCTACTCCCAACTTCTGTCCCAGATTAGCCCATAATTAAACCTTGCTTGTCTAAGATGTCAGAAACTGCCTCCAGTTCTGGTCATGGTGCTTCATGAAGATGTGTTCAGCACAAGGAGTCTAGCTCTCATGAATGCTGGAATCAGTATGAAATACTATCCACCTAAATAGCCTGCAATTCTGTTAAGTGTTAATTTTCATTAATCCAAAGTTGTCTTGTCACAGAAATTTACAGTACACTGATACTATGTTATCTTGGTTCTGTTTTGTGGTCAGTGAATAGATAATGTTTTGGGATTTATACATCTCATCTCATTGGAGTGTTTGGTTTTTGGCTGTTAAGCCCTCATGTCTGTCTTTGACCTGTCCCTTATAGTGGCATTTGTACAGTTAAAGCATCAGTTTTCATCAAGGAAAGATGTTTAGCATGTGAAGCACAATAGATGAAGTTTTGAAGAGATTGTTGTAAGATAACTGTCTTCATGGTTCTTGCATTCCACTATTAGATTGCTATTCTACACCTCTGTCCTAGAGTAACAATATCTCAATTTGCTAATTTCCTACATTCACTGAAGGTTTCTGATGTGCCCCATTGCCTGTCCTGGCACTGAAGGAATACCATAGTGCATACTTTTGCAGGGGCAGTGGTCAGTAATGCAGCCCACAGGACAGCCACCAATCTGCCCTTAAATTAAGACAGATTCTCAGAGTTCCTGTAGCTGTTTTGGGAGCTTCTGTAGCATCCAGAACATCTCAAACTTGGAAAAACTGAAGATGAATAAGCTACTAATGCCCCACTTTTCTATGGGTGTGGGTTCTATATCTCACATGATATTTTGAAAGTGCATAGTAGACTTTCATAACTAGAATTGAAAGCTTTTATTTTTCCTGTTAGTCACCTGTGTAGTTACTGAATAAAAGTTATCAAAGATACTATTTTCTCCCTAAATAACTATTACTTACTAGGAGCAAAGTTACAAAGAAAATCTATCTTAAGCACTATTTGTTTTAGTGATGTTAAAAGACATACCAAATTTGAAGGACAGAGCTGTAGGTTTTGCCTTTCTTTGCAGAAGTGTTTTCCTGTGTTTTCAGGGTAATCCAGTTGGACAGAGTGGATTAGGAATGGCTTACCTCTACGGAAGAGGTGTTCCAGTGGTAAGCTTTTGACAGCCATCTTTCTAATCATAGGTGATTGTGTAACTTCTTGTTGTCAACAAACTACTTCTCTGGAGAGAAGTACCGTAGACTTAATTGTGAAGATTTCTGTTACACTGAAAACTCCATGAGGAAATCTGTAATATAAAAAAAAAAAATCACTATGGAGTTAGCAGCTATGAAACATGATAAGTTCCCTCTAAGTTTGAAAATGTTGCTGAAGCTATTAGAAATGCATTGCATTTTTGGTAGGAGTTTTGAACTTGGCTCTAATTTTCTTGTGAAATAAGACAAATCCTAGCTGTCCCCATTTTGTCTATCTTGTGAGAGTGGAGGAACACTTTGAAACCTTTTAATTAGTTCATTTGCCTTGTTGCTTTTCCCACAAGAAGGTTTCTTGTCAAATGTTTTATATTTAGCTATGCAAACTGATACTCAAAAGTTGAATTAGCCCAAAGTTGAGGAAATAAGTTAAATAATTGTTCTAGAAACAGAATAGGGCGTCCGTTCTGTTAAGCATAACTATTCATAGCAATGCTATATATGGATGCCAGCTTTGAGATAGCTACAGACTTAAGACATGCTAATATCATTGTAGGCTATTTCATTTTTTGTTTCCAAATTTTGACCAGGTGAGTATTTTCGCACTAGAACATCTTGCTGTAATTTTTCTGTAATATAGATCTGTCCATGCACTTACATATGCGCACACGTGTATTTTCTTTCATTACTTCAATTATGGTGTATTGCAAGGCTCTAATGACTGGACCAAATCTTCCTGCAGAACTATGAGCTAGCACTGAAGTATTTCCAGAAGGCTGCAGAACAGGGATGGGTTGATGGACAACTTCAACTAGGTTCCATGTATTACAGTAAGTGGCATCACATCATGATTTGCCGGGTCTAAGCATCTGCCCTTTCAGTAACTGTTCACTAGGTGGCATTAGAAATGTAGATATACTGCATGTAGAGTGGTCTTACTGCACTGAATTTATATTTTATTCTGGTTTTTCCTAACACTTTCATAACTTTTTTCTTCAATAATTTTAAAGAGTAAGTACATACTGTATTTCATAGAACTCTGCTTTTCAAGAGGAGTGAATAGCAATGACTTATTCTTTCTTTTAGATGGCATTGGAGTCAAGAGAGACTATAAACAAGCTTTGAAATATTTTAACTTGGCCTCCCAGGGTGGCCACATTCTGGCTTTTTATAATCTGGCTCAGATGCATGCTACTGGCACTGGAGTGATGCGATCCTGTCATACGGCTGTTGAGGTAAGGTCATCCATTTATAAAGGTCAAATAATACTGACTTGCAAAAGGTTGGGTATAACCACGTCAGCTTATGTAGGAAATTTGTCTTAGCTAAAATCCACTGGTGACTGCAGAGCAAAGGCTATCAAAAGGAAAAGGGAGATATTACCAAACTCCTTTGTGTCTCATGAGAAGAATCTTTATTTTTCATGTTGATACGGCAAGTTTGTATTTGCTGTATTAACTTTGAAGAAAATCAAAAGAATGTAATGCAAAGCAAACATCGGTATTTTATAAGTACTGAACTCTTCATTTAGACATGGGTTTAAGTGTAACAAAAAAGCTGATATGAAGGAAAATTCTGAGTAAGCATCTGAATCTTGGCATGTATTTGCTTAGTAACCTGTATCTTAGAGTAAGCCTGTCTTAAGCAGTGAGTTCATCTATCAAGTTTTTCCTGTGAAATGCAAGTATTTTGAACAGGCATTTGAATATTAGAGGTTTTCCTCTTCCAAAACCTAAATTTCTGAAGTTCCTGACAACCAGTCTTCTCACCCTTTTTTTTTTTTTTTTTTTCCTTTTTTTCTGCAGTTGTTTAAGAACGTATGTGAACGGGGGCGTTGGTCTGAAAGACTGATGACTGCCTACAACAGCTATAAAGATGGTGATTCAAATTCTGCTGTGGTTCAATATCTTCTTCTGGCAGAACAAGGCTACGAAGTTGCACAAAGCAATGCTGCTTTCATACTTGATCAGAGTAAGGACCTGAATTTGTACTGGAAATTTTTTTTGGAGTTGGCCTGCAGTAGCCCATTTAGTAGAACGCTAGAGTGCTTGAAGACATAATTACATAGCTCTTGTGCAGTTAGAACTTCAATGAGACTCTTGTCCTCTTTCCTGCTCTTCACACTGGAAAGTAGTCAGTTTTAATTTTCACCTCTAAGGATAGCTTTCTGGCATAAAAGTTAAAATACACTTGAATTCTGACTTATGGGATTTAAGAAATGGAATAGGGAGAGAATGCTTTAGAAACTTGCACAGTGCTGAAAACTTTCTTCCCTGGACTTCCTAAACATAGCCTTAACATTTTATTTTTAAATCTATAAAGTAGGAATTGCATTAGTTTTACATTTGGCCTTTACTATGCACACAAGCTTCAGTTTCTATTGTTCTTTATCTTGTAATGTCTTTTCTCAGCACTTTTTTTTTCCCACATTTTTTTGTAACTTTATTCATACTACTTTTGAAGCAGGGGTGAAGAGCTGGGCAGTTGGTTCAGTCAGATTTGAAAAAACTTGTCCCAGGTCTCTTACTACAACTAAGTGGCTAGAACTTGGATTTCCTATAGTTTAAGGTCATAGGGAAACAATGGAAGTACAAGTGACAAATCTTTCTAGAAACTACAAAACCCAGTATTTTAAACTTTTTGGATCTCAAATCCAGAAATCTAGGTGTCTTATTACCAGCTTTAGGGCTTTGTATTTTAATACAAAAATCAGCTATTGGTGGCTGATAGGCTAATCTAACATCTTAATTTCCAGTTAATATTTTTCAAAGGTGCCCTAGTGACTCATCTTCAGATAAGCTACAGCAATGACAGTCTTGGCTGGGAGTGCATTCTTGCAAAGAAATAGCATCTTTCCCTGGGTTAAAATTCTGATTGTCATTACTCAGATATATCTGCATCTCGACTGGAGATGAATTTAAAATTATTTTATACAGAAGATCTGTATGTCAACTGTGAGATAGTATAGCTGAAACCATACTTACACTAGAATTGAAAAAAGTTATAAATCCTTTGAACTGTCTGAACTCTGATATTTCAGCAACCCTCAATTTATGACATGGACAAGTAAAATAACTGTTCTGAAGTAGCTGTAGCACTGCTATGTAAAATATGGAGTCTCTGGCTGGTTAAAGAGTTTAAGCCTTTGTTTTACTTGACTAGTCTTGGGTTTTAGATGGTCAAACTAAAATAGCTTATACTTTAGCCTTATATTTGAGTGCACCTTTGCCAGAGCCCGAATTGTGTGCTCTTAAGACTTGCATCTTCTGGCATTCCTCAAGTATGCTTCAGAATCTGCTAGAGC
>NW_009209497.1:25032-43462 GCF_000690835.1 Fulmarus glacialis
TTAGTAAGCAATATTTCAGGGTGAAATGATACAGTTTGTTCCTAGCTTTTACGTGGGCAGATATATGGAAAGACCATATACATGAAAGGGTTTTTTATAGGTTTCAAATGGCTTGAATCTTGTTTGTGCTATAGCACAGATTACTTCAAGTTTTAATTCATTTCAGCAGACTGAATATAAGCATGGGGGTTTTTTGTAGTTTTTTGTGCATCTACCATGCCCCTATTTAACTGAATTACTTTCTTCTCTAGAAGAAGCTAGCATAGTAGGAGAAAATGAAACCTATCCTCGAGCTTTGCTTCACTGGAATAGAGCAGCTTCTCAAGGTATGTCTGTACCTCACAATTCCAATTAGTTTCTTTTTAGTAGACCCATTAATGTTTGATTTCATGTTTTTTATGAAACAGGGAAGGAGGGAAAGCTTACATCCTTCTGTTCAGCATTAGTTATATTTCACAAAGGGTAGTTCTTGTTCTTTGTTCCACTGTTAGGATACTGTCATTGCAATATGCTTACAGTTCCGAGCCATTCTGAGGTCCTGAAGATTAAAAGGACTAAAACACAAATGTACAGTGTGTTTCTTTTGCCATTCCACATGGAATTATAGAGCGGTGTTAAACAGCATTAGGAATGATTACACTGACTTTTCTAAAAACAAAAATAAATCCACTTGGAAAAATAGATACAAACTATGCTTTAGGATTTTGGTACTTGTCATCATTTATAAGAAATGCAATTTCCTATTCAAAGCAAGCAAAGCTCAGTGATGAAGAATGCAGTCTTGATGTCCAACCAACCCAAGTTTAAACTCTGATGCTTGTGATCCTATCCTAAAATAAGCAAAACTAAACTTAATCATTAAATATCTCAGTGTGAGGTCTCTAACTTTCATACGGGTGCATCTACATTACTGTCTGTCTACTAGTTTTTTACTTAAGAGCAAGTGTATCGTGCAAATGGAAACTAAGAGTTTTGTCTGAAAAACGTCAGAGCTACTTGGCTTTTAGTAGAAAGTTAGAAATTGAGAGGGTGGAATGGTTAAGTATTCAATTACCAAATGATGATGAGAGACTTTATTTTTCAAGTTTTCAGTGTCTCTGTTTTAAAAACAAAGCTGAAGCCCTTAATGACCGTATAACAAATGAAATTTTTTCTGTAATAAGTGACTATGATATAGCTTTTCAACTGATGCCACTAAATAGCAATAAAAATGGTGGTAGGATTACTGGGAAAAGGACTTTCCTGAAAATAGAAATCAATTGCCTTTTGGTTAGCTAAAGCCAATTTAAAAAAAAAAAAAAAAGCCGTTTATGTGAGGGAGAGAAAAAGGGAAACAGTTTGTGCAAACTGTGGAAAGTAATACTAAAGCCCTTATTGCAAAAACTAAAAGGCTTTCTTTGCCTAGCTATTTTATCTTTTTTGTTGTTTCTTGATTTATAGGATATACTGTTGCAAGAATTAAACTTGGAGATTACCATTTCTATGGGTTTGGTACTGATGTTGATTATGAAACTGCATTTATTCACTATCGACTGGCATCAGAGCAACAGCACAGTGCCCAAGCAATGTTTAATTTGGGCTACATGCACGAGAAGGGATTGGGCATCAAACAGGTGAGCAAGATGTAGGCTGATAGTCTGCTTCATTACATTACAGTGCATTTACTAATACTAGATTACGTCCATAACCACTATGGGCTTTGGGCACTATATAACCACTTAGTAAGAATTAGCATGTCTTCCAATACATTCTCCAATATCAAATGGATAAGTATATCCACTTCACAGTGAAGAAACGAGGCATAGACGGGAAAAAACTATTTGTCCAAAATTGTTAAGATTGGCAAGAAGAGTGCCATATGCTCAAGTAATGCTTTCAAGACTTTGAAGTGTAATGAAATGAATACAAATCAATTCCAGGTTCAGAGTATTTTAGCACAAGATTGTTCTCATCCTCTGAAACACTGGTTAATTTGTTTTCAAGATCATGACAAATTCTGTTCATCTTCAAGTAACAAACCGTAAGCACCAACAACAATGTGATTATTAGCTATGGTTTTTCAAATTAGACTAGGCCACAATTTGCTTTACAAACTACATTGCCTAAAAGAAGGCAGTATATCTGGTTCTCTTTGGAAGCATATGGTGTATTGCTGTCCATGAGTTAACTAAAACTTATGGAATCCAGAGCAACATGTTCTTGTATGTGTCAAAATAATGTAATTAGTAATTGCATACTAATTTTGAGCAGCCTACCTTACCTTAATGTATGATTAATTCATGCAATTAATGTATGAATTTAGTAATATCTTCTGGGTTACCTGAAACTGTAAGAAATGGTATCATTTTCCTTATTTTCAATGAGCTTCAACATTTGGGTTTTGTCTAGATATGCACCTTTTAATTATTCTGTTGATCTATTAAAAGATCAATTCTTGCTTCTTTTCCCCTAAATTCTTGGCAAAAGGTCAGAACAGTGATGGGCAAGTCTTAGGTCAATATTGTTACTTTGGCAGCAGCAAGCAATCAACATTTGAAAACTGCTTACTGACCTAGCTGTAGAAGTGACAATGCAGTACACAAACAGCATTATTTCTAAAGTTTGTCTTCAAATTTTATTTTAGGACTGTTTTCTCTTTTTAACTGAGTCCTCAAAACTAGTCAACTTCTGAAAATGAGCCTGCAGCTAAAAGCAATAGTGCTAAAGTTGGGAGGTTTTCTGTTTTTTTTTTTTTAAAAAAAAAAAAAAAAAATCCTTTCAGACACAGACTTTTTAATTTTTTTTTGTTTCTGCCTTGAAAACAACCCAATTTAGAGCAAGTAATAAAAACTTTGAAAATGTTGTTACATCACGTTCAGCATAACTGCTAAGAATTTGAGAAAAATGAGTCCTAATGCTATCATTTGCACAGAGTATTCTCCAACCTGAAGCAGAGATGGCTACACATAGATAGCTGAAGTGAGTACATAGGGGGTCATGATGAGCCTTGCTTTATGCAGATGAATAATACTTTCCTCTCATACAGATCCACTATGGAAGGAAGAGTTGAACTGCAAGGGAAATGGAGATAGTTAATATAGATACGGGAAAGAAGCTGAGAATGTCTAAGCAAGGAAATTCCGTGTATAAAACCAGTCTTAGGAATTCTGGACATGTAATGTCTTTGCTTGCTGTGTCCTAAAACTTTACAACTGTAAGATGAGAGGATGGACGTTTAGGACTGACTAGATAAGACTAAAATGACTCTGGGCTAGGATATTCTGAAAAAGGCTAAGACTGACTTTTGTATGAAGCAAAAGAATATTTGGCTTTCCTTTCCCAGAATGGAAACTGCTGAATTTTGAGCACCTCTGAAAATGTCTGACGGTTAAAATCATGCTTCCTGATGTAGCAGGTGATGTCTACCACTGAAGTTGTCTTCCACTAGAGGCCTGTGGAAGGGATGTATAAAGACTTCAGCATTATAGTATCTAACAAATCGGGGATTTAGTCTGTGAAGAAAGGGATGTGTACTCTTACTCTCTCCCCACCTATGTCCACGTCATTAAGATTGCAAGCACTCTGAAGTTAGGGAGAATGATCCAATAAGGTGGCCTGCACAACTCCAATTCAGGTCACTGTTCATTCTGGATAATCCTGAATAAATATGGTATTTCTTACTGGTCCCACCCCTCCCCCCCAAACAGCTTTTGCCTTATTCTCTCTTTACTTATCGAATAAATAGTCTTTCTTACATATAGGATTCTATGCTATACTTCCTGTACATAGGTGGTTTTCAGACTCATGCCAGGTCAATGCCAAATATTAAGCCCCTTCAGAAATTTCACACGTATACACTGTTACACACTTTCCATAGATTTAATGTTGTCCAATTCCTGAGCCTGCATGTCAGAATGAAGACTGAAGTTTCCATATACTGCTCAAAATAAGAATGATTTCATTTTCTCGAATTAATTTTCTCATGGTCTTCTCTTAAGCTTTGGCATGGTATTTTAGTGCTATTTGTGTGTTAAAGCTCAGACTCCTACAGCTCTCACTTGTCTGTCAAGTGCGAGTGAAGAATATATAAGCAGAATGAAGTGCTTTCTATTTAGAAATGAAAATAAGCCATGATTTAGGATCTGCTTCTACACTGATACTAGCACAGTACAAAGGAGGTAAGGAAACTCTTTTAAATAGTTACACAAAAGACAGACTTTCCAGGCTCAAGGAGTATTTAGAGTTGTTCTATTGAATTAAAATACTAAAATGTGAGCTAGTACATCTCATTCACATAATGTGTTGATTTTCATACTGTTATTTCCACATGTGTTACGGAACTAAGCTTTGCTGTATCAATAAGCAGAAAGTCTTTATGGTATTTCACAATCAGGATAAATTATAAAATGAACATGTGGCATGAAGTCCTGGAGATTTCCCTTATTTTAAGTGTCCAACTTGGAACACTTCCAGAGGTAAGTCTTACACAGGCCTGTCCTTCACAGCACTGAGTGAACATAGGCAGTTTGTATCCAAGTATCCTAATATTGCACAGTATGTATCTGAAGTGGAGCCAAAAAAAACCCAAACAAACATGGAAAGTTAAACTATCCAGGTACATGTATCCTCTGTTCGTCTTGCTACAGTCGCCTTCTTGTTCCAACTACCACAGAAGAGAACACTAATTTAAGCTCTTCCTAAAGTTGCTGGCTCTTTGTGCTCATGCTTTTGCCAGGCTGCCCTCCCTAATGCAAGTTATGTCCATTTTTAATAAGAAGTAGAATCTGATTTGGGCGTATGTGCGGAAATGGTTAGAAGCTGCACTATGCAGCAGGCATACTGTAGTATAACTGCAAGGAGTTGCTGCTGTGTACTCCTCCGTGACTTGTGTTTTCTTAGTCTTTCATGTTTGGTGTGGTGGTTGTGATGTTAAGAGTATACTAGAGTTACCTAAATATGTGCCTTAGCTTACAGTGCATTGGTTGAATACGTTAATAGTAATCTCTTTGGGAGCTTCAATTCTAGCATCAGTTATGATAGCTTCATCCTCAGATCAAAGCTTCCCTTTACTTGTCTATTCAAAGGTGAACATCCCTCAGAAAAAAAGGGGAATTTTTGCTGAATGGTTTTTGTTTAACTTGACCAAAAACCTTGTATTCAAATGACAGTATACAATAGCTTATAGAAAAAGCTCTACATTTTATGGTTAATTTTTCAAGTTCTTCAAAATTGAGCTTTGTATTTTCTTAACTTTAGGATATTCATCTTGCAAAACGATTCTATGACATGGCAGCTGAAGCAAGTCCAGATGCTCAGGTTCCAGTCTTTCTAGCGCTTTGCAAGCTTGGAGTGATTTATTCCTTGCAGTATGTACGAGAAATCAATGTAAGTAATGCAGAATTAAAAGGAAAACCAACAAATGTGTTTTCCATTTTTAAAAGAAGCTTCAGTTGTAATCTTACCTAAGTAGAAGTCTTATTTGAGTCTTCAGAAAACTTAGGATAGATGTGTTTTGTATTGTTGCATATTAAGAAAGTTACTGAAGCTGTGATTCCTATTTCTTATTTGTGCAATTGTGTGAAACTGAAATATGCACAGCCAGTGCTCTTCTGTACTGTTCTTCCCTTGAAGAGAATTTCCTTAACTTGTTTGACTGCTCTTATCCATGACCATCTGCTATCAAAGTTAAGCAGATGAGTGCAATGACATAATCACAGTTCAGGAAAAAAGAAGTAATTTTCTGTAGCCCTAATTCTCATGCTATTTTATGTTCAGCTGTGACAATCACACTTGAGTTGTGCTTGATTTCTATGGGAAAAAAAAAATTATTTGTATTAGATAGTTTAGCTATTGTGCAGAGTTTCTGTTGAGTGATGGCACTGAAAAAATATTTGCCTGAAATTTAGGTGAATTCCTTCTGTATAGTGTCTGAAATATTTCTTAGTATTCTGACATCTTACTGCATTTTGGATTACTTAATAAATTCAAATGGTACGGAAGTTATTCCCACTTTGAGCAAACGCAAGTTCAGGCAATCTAGCTAAGTTTGACAAACTTTAATAGTCTTGAGACTGGAGACGTTGAGCAGCGAGCAGTCAAAATACTCTAAATCAATTGAGCAAATACCCATGTAGCACTCACAGAAGCTAGTATGCGGAACATGGGTATTCCAAGTTTTAAGTCTGCTGATGCAGACTTAAATTGACAATGACTCTGTAGTACCACCAGATACAGTAGTGAAGCATAAAGTATGTGTTGGCTAATGCTTATGCAAATGGAAGTCTGATAAAAAGGCAATTCCATCAAAACTAACAGTAAGTCACTTAACTTCCCTGCACAAATCTCAGCATTGTACCACATAAGTATCCTGGGGCTTAATGTTCTGTCATTCATGGTAGTCTGCTGGTGGCTTCCAGTTCGGCTGGACTGATCAGCTCACTGCCTCTGTGTATGTGGTACATACTCCTTTAATATAACTAGTATGGTTACATACCTCATTCTGATTTAAATTGTGTACTTTAATGCTCTGTGTGTGAAAGCCACAAAGCTACGTATCAAGAACCTTCATCTCTAGAACAGAAAATAGAATAGCTCATCCTATATAGCATGGCTCTTACTCTTACTGGCATTTAGTTCCTGGAAACTAAAAACATCACTGATGTGATACTATTTTTTTCAGAGAGAAAAAGAGCCACTGAAGTTTTAAAACTGGTACTTGTACATGAAAAATGTTACAAGTCAAATTTAAAATCAAAGTAACTTCTCATTCTTGCTCTTTGACATGATGATGTGGACTTCTTGTTTCTTAGATAAGGGAGGTATTCTCACATATTGATATGGACCAGCTGCTGGGGCCTGAGTGGGACCTTTACCTTATGACCATCATCGCCTTGCTTCTGGGAACAATTATAGCTTACAGACAAAGGCAACATCAGGCAATTCCCAGACCAGCAGGACTGCGGCCAGCTGTGCCTCAACAAGAACCACCACCAGAGCATCAACCACCACAATAACAAGAGCCTCAGTGAAAGAACTGGATTCTTCCAAAAGGAACAATTTTCATTGAGATTTAGGACTTTGGATCAACTGTCCCTCCCCCAAAAGAGGCGCAAAGAAGTTTTTAAAAAAAAAAGTCTGAAAGCTGCTTAGAATGATGCCTTTTTTCAGGGATAAGAAAATTCTTTTGAAACTGATTTGAATGTTATTTCAGTGCCAATGGAATAACACTATGGCTTTTTTCACGGAAACACAAGAGTGCTACTACAAAAATGTTGCCTGCTGTATCTAGTTCCTCTTCATTCAGAGTCCTTTTCATCTAGAGAGAGCAGAAGGCTAGCATTGGAAGGTTTTTGCCTGCTTGATGGCAGTTGCCCTATATAAAAGTAATAATAATAATTTTATGGCCAATTTAAGTCCAAGAAGCTGAACTATATTCAAACTCTAAAAAGACTAGAGCTGTATGAACTTATATTCTGATCTGCATCCCAAGTATTTCTACAATCCTTATTTCGTTATTTCTTAGTATTTCTTACACTTTGGTCTTTTATGCTGTCTTGGATGGTTTAACATGGATTATTTATAAACTCTGTAAAACTAACCCAGCAAACATGCCACTCTCCATTTGTGCTTTTTTTTTTTTGTTTGAGTATTTTCCTCCATTCCCTTAGACTAGACAGTTCTCAGCAGACAGTATGTAGCCCAGGAGGCACATTGGGGCAGATTGGGTCTGTAAAGCTCATCAGTTGAAAACTATCCATGCAGTGCCCAGATCTCGCATCCTTCTAAAACTTTTTTGAGCCTGTGTACTTTGCAATACTTTATGACATAAAAACAAATTGATAGTGTCCCTAAATTATTTAAACTTGCTCTTACAAAAAGGCTAAGTCTAGATTGCAGAAAGCACCAGTATTATTGTGGACACTGAAGAAAGGACAGAGCCAGAAATCTCAGTGAGTTAGCTTACTTTTTTTTTTTTCCGTTTTTAGAGGTGGAAGTTCTGTATTTAATTTTCAACAATCCTGTAAGCGATCTGCACTGCAAGAAGGAAACATATGTAGTGTCTTATGCATGCATCTGTTTAATGCATCTACAAAACAGGGCCCCAAAGATGCATACTCTCTATAAAAGGGCACGGGCTTATGCCAGTGATGCTACTCCAAAGTTTGGCTCACCAGTAAAAATCGTATGTTAGATTACAGCAGTGCTCTGGCTGTCACCAACCTCTCTTGTACCTGGCATACATGAGAAAGTCAAAATAACATCTCTGGCTGTGCCATCTTGAGGATCCCTTGTAACAAGAAAATCCAAAGAGACAGAAGACTAATGGTTTATGGTTTCTTGATACCACCAGGTCAGTGCAAAGGTCTTTTAACGAGCGTAAAGAGTACGATCTGTGGATTGATGTTTTTAGACTGCAAGAGGAATCCTCACTTAGTACGATTTTCATTGAACTATAATTTCAGGGATTGGGGGTGGGAAGCAGCGGGGGAGTAGCTTAGAGGCAAGAAATGCAGAAGTTTCTGTTCTTATTTACCAATGGCAGTTAAATACTTGTTTCTGTACTAGCATTAAACCCTCTGAATGTACTGCCTTAAAGCTGAATGAAATACAAATGAGGAGGCTTTAGCTGCTTTCTGTTGTGTTTAAAGGGTTAAAGGCTTCCTTTCATGCAAATATTTATCCAGTGGATTGGCAGCAACATATCAATATCAATATGCTTTATTTAGAATTGAGATTTTGGTATGGTTTCATACTTAGTACATTTGTAAGGAGACCGTTGCACAATAGATCTGTAGTTTGAGAAAGAAGATAAGCAATCCACTCTTTTGTAAACTGAAATGTCATGGATGACTAGTATTAAAATACAGGTAGAACTTCTCAGTACTTCAAAACGCTTATGCTGGTTATGTGAAGACAAATCTTTCATCTTCGTTTGGAGGGTTGCAGCATGTGGTAGAGGAATGTCTTGTTCAGTCTTAATCCTCATTAGCAGATGGAACAGTATTGAACTTAAATGTAGTGTCTAAAATGTACAGCACTCCCCAGCTGCATTTCTAAGATACCTGTGACTTCTGAACACTCCCTCTGAAGTATTTTCGCCTCTGTCACTTAATAGCTCTTTTTAGCTTGGCATGAATAAATTAAAGATTATATGGAAAATGTTTTTCAGTTAAATACCATTGGTTCATTGGTATTGGTCTCTTAGGATGTTTAACAACTTTGTTACTGCATTATTAAAATGTTTTGGTGGTTTGGTCTATTAGAACTAAATTCTAAAAGTTCTGTTCTATTTGCATGAGAATCTCTCATCACTGCTGCTATGTGACAGTCTTACAGCTGACTTTCACTGAACCTGATGCATTTTTACATCCAAGAAATCAGCAGAAGAAAACAATTGAAGATCAGCAAGTTATTTCACTTTAAAGAACTGCTTTTTGAAGAAGCAATAAAGAAGTTTCTCCTGCTTTTTTCCCTTCCACCAAATTACTACCACTAACTTTTTCAGATGACATTCATTTGAATGAAGTGGTAGTCATAAAAAGGTACTTACCATAAGTAATGGCAAGTTAACTCAGGGATTAAAGAAATGAATAAGTTTTCTAAATCAGTTGTCTACAACATGACTTAAGTTTTTGTGACAATCCCTTGCTACTCTGTTCTGAAACTTGCATTTTGAGGGAAGTATATTTAACACCTACTAGCAATATGTTTCTTGTTGTGCACTCAGTTTATCAAGCAGCTTTTTTCCTAAAGGAGCTGGGTTGCTTAGTTTACTGAAGTGAAGTAGTATTCCCTTTTGGTAGCACACAGATTGTCTTACAGTTTATATGCAGGAGTATTTCAGAAGGGAAACTTTATTTAGGAGAAGCCTTTCTGGATATGTTCAGCATGCTTTGAATGGAAAAATTGTATTCTTTGTCTGTAGTAACGTAGGCCAGAGCCTGCTTATTTGACCTTCCTGGACACATGCTCTCCTCTCCCTGCACGGAGAATGGAACTATAGAGGAGTAACTGTTGTCGGTGGGAGTTTTATATGTAGGAAAACTGTGGAAAGATATTGGGGAAAACATTGTTCTGCATCTCAAATTATAAATCAAACACACTTGCTGGTTGAAAGAAATGCTGAACTGTTGAGAAAACAGGATTCTAGTTCATTGCTCTGGTGAAACTTTTCCCAGAGCTGTCTGTTGAAATAATTTTCCTTGCTTTATATTGTCCATCATGGGACAATGTTATAGAAGATAAGGCCTCTGATACAAACATCCCAATGAGACTCTTACGAGACAGTTTTATTCACTTCTTAGTTATCTTCCATAAGTCAGTTGCTCTTATTAAAGTAAAAAAAAAAAAAACAAACCCACACCTATTAAATGTTTTTCTTCTTGGAGAAGAACCTTAAAACATGGATTGTGAAAGGACTTTTAAGACTATGCATTATCTAGTTTCCACCTATTCTGTGCTAGTTTTGGCCTATAAAAGGGGAACACACTCACCTTTGCAAGTTGCTTCCTTTTTAGATAGGCAACAATGAACTGAAATTCTATTTTTGTTTCAGAGAATACTAAACTAAAAGGATTTAGTTTGATTTGAACTACTGCAAATGCATATGGCAAATAGGGACTATTGGGGGGAACCCTTTGTTTTTATCAGCTGCAGTTCTTTAAAGGGTCTTGTAGGAGTTTTGTAAATTTATTTTGTATTTAAAATCAGTATAAAGGCTGGTCAAATGTAATATAATTGTGTAAACAAATTCTGTTAATAGAAAGATGTACAGATTCATTTTGTACTGTATCTTTAATCTTGTGAAATAAAGACACCACCTGTGTGGTTACCCTCATTGTTCACAGTGGTTATGATAACAGAGGATGTCAATTGTTAATCGTATGCACTGATATATGCCACTGCTAAATGCATCACTTCCTATAAGGATACTTACACTTCATTCACTTTTATTCCTCTTCAAAAAAATAAATCTGTTAATTTAGAGGGAGCACAGAAAGGGGAATGGAAAATTATGCATTGTATCTTCAGCTGTGCTAGAAACTTGCCCTCTGTATGGGTGTACGTGTGTGACCCTTTCTTCAGTGTATACAGCATTTGTGCTGTGTGTGGCAGACACAGAAGTGCTGCGTGATTCGAGAATAGTGACCAGTAACTTTAGGATTACTATTGTATTTTCAATACTAATACAGGGATAATACAGTGACTAGAAACAGATACTGGGGGAGTGACTACTCCAAGCTGACAAGTTTGCTTGCTTTTCGGGCCTTTTTCGACCCAGTCATCCCTTCAGGCGTCACCTGTTGAGACTCTGAGTCCTCCCTCATATTATGTTGGTTTGCTTTCCAATGTGGTTATTAATTTAGAAGAAAACAATTAGTGAGAAGGAAAATAGAGTGAGGGAGCAATGATAACTGTTATGGAAGGCATCAATAGGTGGATTGTCTTGGGCATAAGCCCAAGTTACATACTTTTCTGAAGTAGTTGGAGGCTTCCCATGTTGTCTGCTGCTGCCAATGGTAGGAAATGGAACTGCCGGTACTAAAACCAGCTTGAGGCTGACTGATGTAGCTCAAGCTTAGCGAGGTTATCCCTCACCTTCCGAAAGAGCCCATGGCTTGAGGTGCAATTGCTGATGTGCTCAAGTGAGGTGGGGTCAGAAGCGTAGATACCTTATTTTACTTGTAGCCTGTAGTCAACAGGGAGTTGTTTTCTGTGGTGGGAATAGAGTACCAGGTATATAAATGATTGTGGGTTGCGGGGGGAAGGGGGTTAGTGGTTTTTGGTTTTGTTTTTTGCCTTTGTTGTTTTTTTTAAAGAAAGAGCCACTGAATAACATTCATCGAAAACTAGTATATTTGTTTTGGTTTCCTGGTTTGGTTGGTTTTGTTTGTTTTTTATGTTGCTTTATTCTCCTCAGTCTAAGACTAAAACACTTCATTTAAAATTAAAATATTAGTAGAAAGTATAGTTTGTAAACCTGCAACACCTGTTTCATTAGAATGTGTTATCTGGTATAATGCCAAAATGTTCTTGCTCATCTCTAAATGATCACGAGCTTAATGACATTTCTGAATCCTGACTTTAATTCCTACTTTTATAAAGAATTCTTGAGGAAAAAAGTCACTCTAGTCTACTTGTTGCAAAAAAAAATTCAGAAGACTGGAAATGACTTCTTCCAAAGCTAAGCTGAGGGAGGGCGGTGTGCCATCTATCCACGTAATTAATACTTTAACATCTTCTCTTAATTTTCATTTTCAGAAAGAAAAATAAGAGGAGATGGAGCACCATTGTAGTTGCATTTCAGGTAGCAAGAGGTAAATGTGATTTAACTTCCACAGCACAGTAACTGAATTCTGTAGTGAGTCTCAGACAGAATGTTTTTACCCCGAAAGGTACTGGTGCCACTGCCGCTTATTCTGGTAAGCTTTTCTGAGTGCAGCAGCATTTCAGATGGACCTCCACTGACGGGATAGGTTGCTCACATTTTTGTTTCTTTGCTACCCAACTTTTTGGCCTTTGCACGTAACACGGGTTGCAATTCCAGATTTCTGAAAACAACTTGGAAGAGTATTAATTTTTGTGTTGCAAAACACTTAAATTATATTTCTCCAATTCTGTCATCAGGCATTTTCTGTATTTTCTTCCTTATTTTTTTTCTATGCTTATTTTTCTTCATACTCATCCTTCCTCCTAAACACAAGCATAAGCTGGACTGTAAAATTAGATGTTCCAGTTCCATCTGTTATTTATGAATGTGGCTCCATTTCTGTACAAGAGTCATACTTAAATTTTTATCTTTTTATTGCTTCTAATTAATTGCTTTTGCAGCAAAAAAATTTGTACCTGGGCTGTGTGTTTGCAGCCACAAGGGGGCATCTGGTATTAAATGGTGACTCGGACTTGTTAAAAAACATTTTAGGTCTCAAAGATCAGGAAAGAAGTAACTTCCACACTTTCAGTCATTGTCACATCATGGGAGGATGTGTGTGTGTGTACATATATATACACACACGTGCATATATATTGAGAGAGAAAAGAGTGTTTGGTTGCAGGAGCTTCAGAAACTTACTTGTCAAAATGAAATAATTCAGTACTCTTATTTCTCTCATATTTGTAGAGCAAAAGTCCAAAATTAAAAATCACTGTAGCTTCTGGAAAGACCCAGTAAAGAATTACCTGGACTGTTAAAGCCTTTTTAATATGTATATCCATCAACCTGCTAGTCTGTCTTGCAACATCTTCTGGACTATTATGTGCAGATAAAATGTGAACTAGTTGGGCACAGCTTCCAGGACAGTGGCTACTTTTGCAAAGTAAAATCCAGATTTTCGTAGAGTACAAATTGTTTCCTACTAAAGCAAGTGAAAATGTTTAGCAACAGGTGATGAAGATTTCTTTTAAAATCACTTTTTCACTGAGACCATCTGGTGAAATATTTGAGCTATCCAAATAATTTGAAATCAGTATTTTACAATATTTTACATAATTTGTTTCTGTCCAATCTTACTTTAAAGTTTGGTGAACTCTGGACTTTGGTATATACTGAAATTCCATTAATTAATGACATTTTAGATGCTTCTAAATAAGGTATTTTTATTTGGAAAGTTTCCCGAGATCTATTCAACAACAATTTTAAAGGAAAAGCTTGCTTGCATTATTAGTATTAAGAATGGATATGGGGGAGGGAGGGGGATCAAATACACTTCATAGTCATTATTATAGCTGATGTTAAACTACCAAAGAAATATGCGCATGTTCCAGTTTAAGGCTTATAACTTTTAATTATAAAAATAATACTTCTTGGAGAATCATCCAGCTTTGAATTCAAAGGCTAGAGGCCTGAAAATCTACATGTTTGGTGAGTTTTCCAGTAGCTGATTACCTTCGTTACTAATGCTGTGAGATCAAGAAGACTTGAGTTAATTCTTTGCAGGTGGTAGTTTCATCTCTGGTTCTCATCACATTGGTTATAGGACTGGACAGTCCATTAGGAAGAATAGCCACACCAAAGTACATATACATTTTATTGTGGAATCCAGAGTGTAATGTTAAATGTTCGTCTGTAATTGGATAACTAAAAGATTTCATATCTTTTACAAATAATTTTGAGTCTGACTTGATTGCTGAAATCTGGGAAACATTGCACAGAAGGGAGGTGACTATAGTAAGAGAATTCAAACCCAGTGAGATAAGTGTGATCTCACTGCACGCAGCTGTGTTGGCTTTTTCTGCCCATTTGCTAAACAAACAGCCTTACCAAGTTTCCTACTAGGAGTCTGATCTTTTACTCTGTGGAAGGCAAAGGGTGCAACTAGGTAGGACCTTCTCAAAACAGAGCAAGAAAGAAGGGTTTCTTCATTAATGTATTATCTCTCAACTAACGAACATGTTAACGAACGCTGTATATTAACTATGTTTGCCTACTCTGGTATCTTGCATATTCAGTGAAAAGCTCCATAGAGATACAAAAAATACTTAAATTTTTTTGCAAATGTAAAATTTCTTTCTGTTACTGATTTGTTTTGGGGCCTAATTATTACATTTGAGTTTACAAGCCCCCAAAAGTTTTCACTACATTTGTCATTTGTAGTTCAGCTCCAAAAGATAGATTGGTAGGAAATACTTTTAAATGTTTCTGGTGATACTAGTTCAGCATCATAAAACACAGCTCTTATATTTAGAGTAAACAGTTTGCAAGGAATCCTTTGGCTGAAAACTGAAGTTTTCAAGTTACATAAATGAACATGTTTGATAAGTCTTTAACTCTCCTGGTGCTTCGTATTAAGCATTTGATGCTTCCAAATTCCTCCGTAACACTCCTAGCACTGCTATTCTACAAACTCTTAACTTGCTGGAATTGCAGGCAGAACATGCTCTGCAGCTACTGATTACTTTGGCTTGCTGTTACATGGCAAAACAAAGGTGCCTGTACACCTGACCAATTTCTTTCCTTCGGGAAAATGCCCAGTCTATGAATGGGAAATGAAGATGATGGCCTACCATGCTGGAAACAGCACCTTTGTCCCACAGCTGTTGGTTTTAAACTAATTTTGCCATAACTGAGACACAAAATTACACAAATCTCTACTGAAGTATGATCTTTCAGGCTTGCCTGTGTCGGCTGAAGCAAAGACCGTTCACATGCATCCACATGTGTACAAGGTAAGGAAGCCAAGCAAACAATCTTTTGGCACAACACATTTATTTTCTCTTACTGCTCTTTGTGTCATGTCAATAACAACTCATGGGCTGAGGAGCATGCATGAACAAATGCTCCGGTGAGGCTGTACTTCGTGATACGGTATAAAGAAGTATGTGAAGTACGGACTTGCTTAATTGTGGAAGCAGGTCCAGATGGGTAAAAAAAAGTGCTTCTGTACACTTCTGAATTGGGCCTTATTGGGATATCACTAAGGATTAAATCACATTTCATTTAATACAACGAAATATATTTAATTCTGTTAATGGATGAATTCAGTTAAATCTGCAGTAAAGCTTGCATGAGAATTGTTGTTTTATATTGGAATAAAATAGCATAATTAAGAGTTTCCCAAGATGTAATGAATTATTAATATTGTCTTTATAACGAAATATTAACATTAAGAGTCCTAATTATCTGTCAAGTTTGAAAGAACAAAAAGGTGATGTGTATATTCAAAATAAATTAGAATTGGGATTGTTCTAGCCTTTACTTGCTCGGTACATGTGTTCATAGTTATGATCTCACATGCTCTAACCCTGTACATTCCCATCATAAATACATTTTCAACATAGGTCAGAATACCAGCAATAGAATGCTGTATTTTTATTGTTAATATGCAACACTATGTCATATTCTAGAAAATGAAAGAACATAATCTTTGTTCTTCAAACCCAAACTGTTTGAAGTGGGCAAACCAGACTCTCTGGAGACTGTTTGATTTCCCCCCCTTCCCTTACTTTGGGGGGAAAAAAGTACAAGTATGTTCTAACTGCTTTTTCTATTGTATGAATAGCAGTTTTCAACCAGAAATTTAATGTATAATTATTCAAATGGAGTAATTTCCTTTCTGATTCTCTGATGTAATAGAATATTTCAGTGAAAGGGACCTACAACGACCATCTAGTCCAACTGCCTGACCACTTCAGGGCTGACCAAAAGTGTTCTCTGTGTTTTTAATTCTGAGAAGACTCAGGAAAACATAAGAACCTGTAACAGGTATGTTACCTGCTAGTCCTTCCATTCTAGATCTTACTAGTAGAAGTATTTTGTAAACAAAAAAGTGAAAATTTCTTACAAGTCCAAATAGAATAATGGTATTAAACAGAGCTGTCTGATGCTGTGGTAATGGTGTAATAACTTCGATAGAATAAATAGTTTAAGAGAATCAAATGTTCTAAATCGTCTTCTCCCCTTCCCTCCCCTCCCCCCATTTTAAAAGGAAGATGAATACAGTAACTTCAATTTACTTAATATCAGCAAAAGTAATCAGTGCTGGCTTAAGCCTGTTAATCAATCTACATAAAAGAGGGAAAAGTGCTAAAAAAGCAATGCATTATATGCAAGCCTTTTTCCTTTAATTATTTTTTTAAATGAAGAAACATCCCTTTCCTCAACCTTTAAACTACCTAAAGGCTATCAGTAAACACGCTTGGGGGTGAAAAGGACAGCAAAGATGGAAAACATAACTTATATTTCTGGTGCTGAGTCTTAATTACAACCTGACTGATGAAATTTCACGCTGTGTGCTTTAGCAATGCAAGGTATGGCAACCACTGCCACTGTTGGACTGTTTGTGACAGCATTTGCAGCTGCCTTTGTGACTACAGGCTCATAGTACTGTTGTGAAAAGTTACTCCGTAATGGCTGATCCTGATGCTGTTATTCAGAAAACAAACGAGGGAAAAAGAAAAAGAAGAAATGGGGTTCAGGACTTGACCAAAACCAGGAAAGGATTGACTGCCTTGGAGTCTTTTTCTAGTCAGGATCTCTCCCAGGCCAGTACATCAGAGGTCAATGATGTTATTCAGGATCCTGGATTTATTAAAGCTGGGGAAGATAGAGGGAAACAATTGGAAAATTAATCTGTAATTCTTTTGGCTCATCAAATAATTATGAGAAGAAACAAAGACACCAGTTGTACCTAGGCAGAACTATCCTGTGTCCTTTACACATGTAAATGAGTATGGCTACCAGCCTAAACCCGTCTTGACCCATGGACAGTATATGCAACTAAACATATTTATTATGATTAGGTTTTTTTGGGGAAATCAACATCTTATACTGCTGGATAAGACTATGCATGATCTGCAAATACTGTTTGGAAATGTTCGAGTTGTGTGTTATTTTCTCCCAAGGACCTCTAGTTGGCACTCGTGTCAGCGCTTTGTGCCAGAGGAGATCCCCCGCGGGTATCACAGGGGCCTCGGTTTTCTGTTTGAGTGGTGGTGGGCTTCTTAACGCATGTCCCCAGATTAGTAGGTACCAATAGTACATACCTCTTCAGGCCTCTTTGAAAGCTCCTTCTAGACAAAATCCGGTGAGCCCGACATGCTAAACTGCCAAGCGTAACGTCAGTTATCATAATCGCGTGGTTATCTTGCACTTTTCATTTGAGATTTTCCCAGTGTTTCACAAGGGCACTTTAAAAACTGTTAGTTCACCTGGAGAAGAGTTAAACTTGTGTAATTTTTTTTTTTGTTTACAGTCAGTCCCCAGTACTAATTAAGGCTGTTATGATAATGTTTAATGCAAATATTAAGGTTATTAACATTTCTCAACTTGCAAGGTTCAGTTTTCCTGGAAGCTCTTTGGTGACTTGAATCTTCCAGAGGCATTCTCTGAATCTGCTGATGGGTGTATACGTGCGCATCTGTGCTCGCGTTTGTATGTGTGATGCACGTGTTCATCTTCCATAACTTGCCTTTCATCAGAAGCCTTGAAATTGTAGTAGGGTTAGAAGTTAAAGCCTCGATAAAGACATTTCCATAAGACAATATCCAAATTGTGATCTGAAAGATAAAGGCAGAAATAAGATTAATATTTTAGATTTGTATTATTAGGTCTGTAATACTACAACGTAACAGCTTAAAAACAATTTGGTTCATAGACATTGCAGTTGAGTCCTGGCTAACACATAATATGGGGACATTTGCTGATCTGCGAAATTCAACAAAAGAACTGAGACGTATTAATTTGTGTTAGAAGTAGGTACACAAGATCATCACTGACAAATAAATAGTCATATTTAAGCATTTAAGAATGCCAGCTGAATGACCCCGAGCAGAATGATTTTTTGTATTGCATTTTTTATCTACACATTTACGTTTATTTTCGCATTTCTGTAAGAGGCGGCAGGAAGGTGCATTGACTTTGAGTCGCATGTGACAACAGGCCAGGAAAATACTTAAATGGCTTAATTCGGGGAACAAGGAAACAAACGCCTCTTTCAGCCCTCCAGCCGCCACC